>NC_056742.1:370051387-370103887 GCF_019279795.1 Protopterus annectens
TTGCATAACAACAGAGGAGACAAGGATATGATCATAGAGTTCCTGACAAAGGATATAAATAGGGTGGGATATAATTAAATGTACTGACATCATTTGAAACCTGAAAACAACCCTACAAATGTAGATGGACATTTTCTCAAGTATTTTGATGTAATATTTTCAGGTTTGAGGTTCATCTGATGACCTAATTAAGCAATATTCTTAGGCTTTCCAATGACACAAGTAAGTTAATTCACATTAGATAATTCACCTAGAAGCGGATTGAATAACTTTTCTGAGCTCTGCAGAAACTGTTCATCAAGCTGAAATATTTGTGAAACCCTCCTCAAAATTCTTCTGTTTCTTTGTCTCTGCATATTCCTGTGCCAACTTTATGCTGAATGTTTTTGTGACTGAGTCGAGTACTGGTTTAAAATAACTGTGTATACTTATTAACATATTTTTACAAAGGCACATAGATATATACTAGGCTAATGACCACCAGGGCCTTTATAAGCCTAGCTGCGCTATCCAACCTAATTGCATCCCTATGTATCATGGGCAGTTATTAGGAGGGAGTATGTTAGGAAGTTTCTGGTGGTTATGTGGGGGGTATGTTAGTTTGGGCATCACTGTCTACCTCTATCCATCAGTGACATGGGTGCCAGACCCAGGGTAAATTTCCCATCCACTGGTCAAGGTTATGCTTAAATAGGGCTAGGGATGTACACTGCTTTATATTGATTGGGAGCTGCTCCAGAGCATAGGGATACTCTGAGAAACATATCTGTCTTGTCAACATGTCTTATGTCATAAGCAAAATTTAAATCCTTGGATCTAGTGGTTCTGATGCTGTAGTCTAATAGTCCAAGGGGACATTTTTCAGGACATCCCAGCTGTTAGAAATCAACTATAGCTATGCAAGTTGTGTTAAGATATAGAGTCTGTATGACACAATACAACAATATAAATGTACAATATACAGTTTAAGGAAAATTCATATTGGACAGGAAATGGTTTGCAAGCAGTAAGAAATTAGGGATTAAGCATAGATGCAAGAAATGATCTTAGCTGAAATGTTTCACTTATAACTGTCTGGCAAAGATACTTCATATCTGAAAGCTAGGAATGTTGACCTCAGGTATCTAAATATTAAAAAGCAGTCATTAGGTGAAGTATGCAGAATATTTCAAGATATAAGGTAAGAAATGGAAGATTAGATAAAGAAAAAGAAAGGAAGAAATATGGATTATGAAACTGAAAGAGGGGTATTAATTAAGATAGTCACAGGAAAAATAGTTATAATGCTGCTGCAAAAGATGAGCCATCTGTGTCTAGTCACATTATTACATCACTAGTACTTCATCACACACACTCCCGTGGATTCAATAAATTCCATGCAAGAATAAGACTATTCTTGCATGGAATGGTTCATGACCATTTAGCACAGTAGTGTGCCTTGAATTTTCATGACGGCGCACTGCTGTACTCCCTATACAGACATGAACCGTGAATGAGTGCATGGGGGCATGTCCAAGTAGTGCACAGACACTGAACACACCCCCTGCACTCAGAAAGTGCCATAAAACACTTTCTAAGCTGACCTGGCATAAAATTAGAGATTTACTCTAATATTATACCAGTATTTCATTGTCTGTAAACACTAAAATGAGATAATGATAATCTCAGTGTCCGCGGACACCGTAAGAATCATTGACATGAAGAAAGCAATGAAGAGGGTGTGTGACAGGTTCTGTGACACCCTGCATTGCTAAAGTGCCATACAACACCTCTGCAACCTGCTAAAGTAGGAAATGTGTGCAAATGCACAAATAATGGGGGATAAATCCCTCAAAAGGGTGAAGCACACATATTGCCCACTAAACATCGAAAGTTGATAGAGAACGGGTCATGTATTAGCATAAATTACTGAAGGGCAGACATCTAAAAGCAAATGTATGCCAATATTCCCTAACAGCAGTGCATGTTGACAAAGGCACAAATAATGGGGGGGATAAATAATAAAATAGGGACTCATCTGAAATATTGCCCTTACACACTTAGAAAGTTGATAGAAAACAAGATATTTGTTAGCAGCAGTCCCTGAAGGATAAAAGCCTGAAAGCCATATGAATGCCATTATTTCACATTTGCAGTCCTCAATGAGTTGTCAGAACACCACAAGACTCACTTATATAACATAATAGTATAATAATAATATATACTTTTTTCTAGCTTAAGGAATGTTTAAGCTATGCTAAGTGGGTGTGCATGTCATGGCCCTCTGGTTAGCATAGCTTAAACATGCCATAGGAGAAAAATGCAAATATACAAAGGGAATTCTCCAAGGTGAGATGGTGTAGTGGTTAAAGTTCTGGCTTTACACTTGGGTGTTTATGGTTCGCGTACCAAGACAGGCAACTTATTTTTCTTTGGGAAAGTAGTGTTAAAATTAGTTCTCTAAACTTAAAATTAAACTTAAATTATGTAGCAACTGTTTTTTGTCAACCGGGGTAGTGTAGCAGGTCCAACAGTGAGATGTCAGTCTAGAAAAGATGTGAAACCCCCATATAAACACAAGTGCCCCATACAGTATAATCACACGAGAATATAATTTAATGAAAGCACATAGGGGGATGTCATGGAAAGTAAACATAAAATTATAATATGTCAGTAATGATGAATCAATCCCACAATCCTAATGTTTTACAAAATGAAATGTGAGCAATGCTAAGTAGTGCTCAGCTATGCTAATCTGGTGTAAGCATTGCTTAAATGTAAATGTTAAGCAATTAGTAGCCCAGCTAAGTGGATTTGTGCATTGGTAAGCAGTGCTCAACATCTATCCCTTTAAGCACTGCCAACCTTAGCTAAGTGGGATTGCCCGAAACTTAGCTTAGCTCAACATATTCAAAATGGTCTAATGATGGCAAAGGGTAGGAATTTGGCCCTATTTAAACCTCACAGGTGGGAATACAGCCATAACCAGTTGCAGCTCATCCTTGCAGGCACTATGGCTGGTGTAGGAGAGGGTCCGCACTTTCTGGCACAACGCTGAGGCATTCAGGAGTCCAGGGTCATGGTTGGATGCCTAGTGAAAGACCATGAGGAGAGACTGCTGCAGGGCCAGTACCAGGGCTCCCAATACAAAACAGAGGCCTGGGACCATCTTGCACATGATCTCACAAGTGCTACTACCATCCCTCAAACTGGTGAGTAGGTCCAGCACCATTTAGCTGACCTCAAGCATAGGAAGAGGGAGTTCTTGGACCAGTGGACCCAAGATGCACAGGCACAGACCAGAAGTGTGTAGGTATAAGTATCAATTAGTGTTCACCAAAGTCTAGCCTGTGTATGTGATTGATAGGTATGCATAAATATTTCTTTATCTCCTGTACAGCTGCAGATAAGAGGGCTGTGAATGTAGACACCCATGCCAGCAGGTTGCTAGGCTGCACCAGGAGGATCTTGAGTACAAATCTAGCTTGCAGTATTCAGGGCAAATAAATAGAAAGGAGTATAATGTTAACTGCCAGTAGGTTAAAATGCATACTGTGTGTAATGAATAAACAAGACATTAGCAGAGTAATACTGATGTTCAGGATATCTATCAATAAAAGTGTCAGCACCATTCAATAAAACTAAAAACCCCAGACTGTTGTGTTTACTTTGGTATGTGGTGGTATGAATCTAAATGTATACAGGTTCTGCACAGCAACTATGGCTCTGACAGCATGAATTAATTGAGGCTCAACTGACAAAGACTGTGGAGCTGTAAAACAGATCAACTATATGAAATGTTCCATGCACCAAGATCTGATTCCTGAATAGTAATCTGTAAACTATTATACTGTATCCCCATATAGCAGTGCTTTGTGTTAACCATTGCTTTCCAGATTGTAATATGTTAACGTATTAATACACATTACAAGAACAATCTTCATGCATGAATGCCTGAACTACAAGGTCAGATTGTCCATTGAAGAGAGTATTAGACAGAAAACAGTCAAGCCAAACACAGTAGCTCCTCAATAGCTCATTGTGATGAAACATACGCTTGCTGTACCTTTTTGCACAAACAGACACGGTTCGAATCTGGGGAGTGGTAGTAAGCTGTATGCATAATTTCCCTCAAGAATATATGAATATGTGTAGAAACAGTCAGGTAGTGTTAACAGAAATTCCCTCCACAGGTCTGCCAGGTAAGGAAATGTATGTATTAGCTTTAAGAAGGCTTTAGTAACACACTGTGCACAAACATCTGCCCAACCCCAGGCCATAGGTAGATGTAAAGTGAGGTCATACCTGGAGAGTAATGAGTAGAGTAATGATCAGCACAGTTATAAACAATCAAAGTCTATATAGTTGTTAATTGACATCACTCTCTCTCCGACCCTCTTTGCACCAATAATTCATACATATAATCAACAGGATTGTTTTTCTCCAAAACTACTGTTGGGACATGTGTTCTATTTTTCTACAAATATTGAATTATTTGATTATTAATGTTCCCTATTCAAACACTATCATTGGTGGCCTGTTGCTTTCAATGTAACTTGCATGTCGTTATGATGCCTACTGTTGTTGCATTTATACATGTGTTCTGTTTGCTATGCAACTACTTCATATCTGTTGTTTTGGGTTAATTGGAACACCCATGCATGCTGTTAAAACTAATTTTGAAATGTTTTGTTCAGGACTAACCAACATATTTTGTAAAACCTCAACACAATAGCACATCTGGGAAGGGAGATCCCAGTGGATCTGCCTGTCCTGCCTCATCTGGCCATAGCACTGGGCCCCAGCACATCTAGGACCCGACCCAGGACCTCCTCATCTGCTGGTCCTGCACCACCTTCAGGTGGAACTGCCTCAGTGAATGGGGCCTGCACCCCTGTGAGCGGGC
The DNA here is from genome assembly GCF_019279795.1 of Protopterus annectens. Taxonomy (NCBI): domain Eukaryota; kingdom Metazoa; phylum Chordata; order Ceratodontiformes; family Protopteridae; genus Protopterus; species Protopterus annectens. Next base: position 370,056,273 of record NC_056742.1, read on the forward strand.
ATGGACAGGAAACTGTCACCCATAGCCAGGTCCAGGATTTGGTGTGTAGCACCAAAGAAAGAAGTTTGGTGGATAGCTGCACCAGATTGAGGGCCACCAGGTGCATCTTGAGGGTCAGTCTGCCCCTCATGTCCAACCCCCAGCACAGCCACCTTTGGGGTCGTGAAGGTGCAATGGTGACTGCACATGGGTGGGAACCTCAGTCCCACTGTATCCGTTTGGGGGCTCATGGGCATCTGATTCCCAACCACCCTCCCCATCCAAGGTGTTTACCTCCCACATGTGTCACATACTGCCCCTGTCTGCTGTCTTGTCTGTCTTATCTGTCTTCCTATCCAAATTACCTCCCCAAATATACCTACTATCCGTCCCCAACATCCCACTCTCGCCTTAAAAAAAAGGCATTTGTTTCCCAAAAAAATGTTATGCCCCATACATAGCTTTCCATTTCACATACACGTCCACTGTACACATGTAATCTGGTCCAATTGGCTTGACAACACATTACTGTTGTCCTCACTCCTCTCTCAGGGGTTTGAGTGTCCAAATTCACCTCTAAATTCTGTAGAAATTCACAGCTGTTGCTGTAGAATAAATGGACAGCTATGGACCTTTCCTACACCCATCCTGCACATCCCTAGTTACATTTCATACTGTACTTCACTGTGATTCCCCTTTTTTCCACCACTTTCCTATCACCCCTTTTTCTTTTTTTTTAAAGAAATTAGCATGGGGGTAAATGGGAATAAGAAGCAGCAAGTGAAGCTAAAATGGATTAACCGTAGCTTGGCATTGCTTCCCATCATGCAAATTCATGCAAACCTGCTTACAACTGCTTAAAAGTGCCTTAAGCACTCTGTATCCATCAGACCTTGTTCTGCCCAGAAACAAGGCAGTACTGCCAAGTCTCAAATCCAAGATGTTGTGATTGACAATCGCAGCAACATACCACTACACCATCAAAGATATGAGAAGCTGCAATGCTTTAACAAACATATCATGCATTCTGGTCATTTAACATTAAGGAAATAAAAAATCAGTCCCAAGTCTCAGACACATGACCCTGTATACTATAGTCAGAGCAATAACCAATGACACCATCTGAACTGTAGGAAATAATGTTGCTTTTTCAAACATATCATGCAATAGAAGCATACAACATTAGGGAAAAAGCTCTATGGAATCGTGTTGTATATAGACATACACACACACACACACACACACACACACACACACACACACACAGATATATATATATATATATATATATGTGTGTGTGTGTGTGTGTGTGTGTGTGTGTGTGTGTGTTGAAACATATATATGAAATAGTAGATACAGGGATATATACATATATATATATATATATATATATATATATATATATATATATATATATATATATATATATATATGTGTGTGTATGCATGTACATAACATGCAGTGCAGTCAGACCTCAAAACCATCCCTCTCAACCCCTTAGTGCAAGAAACCTGTACAAAAGCTGTAAAAGGGGGGGAATGAGTCACATATTAGGACATATTTCAAATATCGCTGTTATAAACAAAGACATTTGCTACAGCAACAGGGTGTGTTTCAGCAGATAATTACTGAAGGATATGAGGATGGAAAATGAAATATTATGTCATTATTTACTGACATAAATCCTTGGATAATCACAGTAATTTACCAGACAAATACAAATAAATTGTGGAACAGAACAAAAGTAAGGGCCAAGCATCTGGACATTATATTAAAATCCTGGTAGTGGAGAGGTATGTTTAGATCCCCTTAGTGCAAAGAATCTGGACCAAGCCTGACAAAGTGGGGGGACAAAGTCATGAAAATACGGACATATCCAAAATACGTGAGTAGATAATCTAAGAAAGATGATGTAGTAACACTGTATATCCTAACATATATTGACTGAAATATCACAAGTCTGGGACTCAATTGCTTATCATTAGTTAGTGACCTCAATCCCCACCTCATCCCACTGATGTGTCACGAATACACAACAGTTATGGGGACCAGATCAAAGATATCACCCAGACAACTGGACATCCTACGAATGTGTGGACATAATACAACATTAGGGAAACTACACTCAGCTACCAAGCAACATCCAAACTACAATCAGACTGACATAACACTACCCAAATCCAGCTCTGGGGCTGTACACATGCATTTGCAAATACAACAGACTCTACAGGGATATAACACTAGTGGAAAACAAACACTGGCATGAAAGTGCATACCCACAACCAATTGCACCACGGTCACAGCAACATACCAGTAAGCAAACTGAACACTACAGTATAATGACTGTGTGAGCAACAATATCCCAGTTGCCACTCATATACTGCCCCAAGTCAAAGTGTAGTGGGAATCTGGAGGTGTTATGGGACATGTCACAGTCTGCCCGTACAAACATATACAGGTGATACTCAAGTCAGAAGTGACAAACTTCATGACACCCATGCAGATGGGAACTGAAAGTTTGACCACTGAATCCTACACTAAGTCACTGTACAAGCACATCCACTCATGCATGAATCATGCCATTCCAAACAGAACCAAGACGGTCTCCTCCAAAAAAATGAACCCAATCTGTTGGTCCCCTGCCATAAACAAACTATACAACAGAAGGAAGAAACTGTTGCAAAAATGAGGAAAATCCCTTACCAGCCTCAGTAAGAAGTTGAGATCCCTCATAAAATCCCCCAAAGTTAGTTACAAAAAATAAAATTGCCAAAGATTCCAAGGACAACCACAAAGCATTCTATAGTTATGTCAAGAATCTAAATGGCAATGCTCAGATCTGCTCTGAGCTACAACAGAATGGGATTAAATATACTGATCCCACGGATATTGCCAATAACCTGTCAGATTGATTCAGTGCCAACTTCACCCCCCCCTCACCCCTAAAGGGCCCATCTCAATACCAAAAGATTGCCAAATTCCGGTAATCATGGCTACACAGGTAAACAATGCACTCTCCAAAGCTAAGAATACAGCATCATGGGACCAGATGACATCCCAGGCTGTGTACTACATGAACTACAAATTGAGCTGGCACCTCACCTAAGTGTCAGGTTTAATCATAGCCTCACCTCAGGCTTCATGCCCAATGAGTGGCGCACAGCTACAGTTATCCCACTCCACAAGGGGAGATCCACCTTAGATCTCAGGAACTATCGTCTCATCAGTCTGACAAGCCTGATCTACAAAGCCATGGAATGCATTATCATGGAACTTATAAACAAAGACATTGGCAACCTTCAAACACTGGACCCCACCCAGTTTGGTTTTGTAAAGGGCTGATCTTGACTCCTCAACCTGATTAACTTCTTCGAATCAGTCTCCAGAGCCATGGATGAGAGTAAGGTGGTCCACACAGCCTATCTGGATGTCGCCAAGGCCTTCAACACCATCCCCCACTCTGGAATCATAGATAAACTTACTAAGCTGGGCATTAATCCCTATGTCACTCAATGGGTTACTGACAGAACCCACACTGTAAATGTAGCCGACTCCAAATCCAGCTCCAGACAAGTGACAAGCAGAGTACCTCAGGGTTCAGTCCTGGGACCGCTCTTGTTTGGCATCTACTTCTCTGAAGTACAGGCCAGCATTAAAGGACTCTGGCTAACAAAGTTTGCAGATGACTGCAAACTGAGAGCCATTATTGAATCCCCAAATGATGTGGATATTCTACAAAAGGGCCTTACAGAAACAGATGCTTGGTGCCAGAGCCTTGGGCTCAAGCTCAATGCCAGGAAGTGTATAGTTATCCCCTTTGGGAAAAAAAACATGTACCCATGAATTACCACATAAGTGGCAGTACACTAAACACTGAAAGTGTGATAATGGACTTAGGGACACAGCTGAACAGTGGTCTCACCTTTAATAACCACATAGCTACAACAGTCTGAAAATCCTTCTATGTGGCACACCTCATCACTAAGGGCTTTTCATCCAGAAAAAAGAAGGTCATTGTCCCACTGTACTCATCCCTCATTAGACCCATTATAGGGTACAACACCCTGTTTAGCATGTACCTCACAAGACATCTGCAACAACTGGAAAGGTCTAAACAAACTGCAGCTATACTCTGTCGTATATCACCTACTCAGAGGCAGTCTCTGCTTAACATACAAGGCCATGTCAAACGCAGTGCTGTTGGACATGCTGCACTTGAAATCCCAATCCCTCAGAGCCTCTTGCTCCAGGGATGTAAACCCTGTAATCACAATGAACAAAACATTCTGGAGGGATAGGTTCCTGACCCAGAGACTCCCCATACTATGGAATAGACTGCCCATACATGTCAAGCTGAGTGCCTCTTTGGCCCTCTTCAAACGAACCTTGATGACTGGATGGGAGATAGCAAATTCACCCCGGGGATCACATCAAGTCACCCTGCTAGACAGGGGACCAGGGACGTAAATATTCTGGGAAGAAATAGCCAGGGAACTGTTATGGATAGGCTTGTATAGGCCCTAGGGCTGATAGTCTAGTACCAACCTATGAACCTATGAACCTATGAACCAAAAACCGGAACAGCATGCACAGTAAGATAGAAAGGGCCCATGACACTTCGCATGTACCCCCCTCCCTACACAGCCCAAATAACATATACACACTACATTGCTACACAATCCTGACAGTCTATTAACAATGGCCAGACATGCACAGACTTCTGAAATGTACAGTTTACCACAGAATTTATAGGTACAGGACTCATATCTAGGGCCGGTTCATTGTTACATGTCTGGGGGTCTATGACATCAGTGGGATGGTAGCAAGAATGAAGGCAATAAATCATGATACTACATATCTCTGAACATCTTATTGTATGACATCTGGAAAAAGCTTGACATAATTGGGGGACAAAGGCACAAACACAGGGGTATATTGGACATATTGCTGTTATAAATTTAGACAGTTTCTGGTGTTACAAGGTTTGTTGTCACATATCTTTTCTGAGGGATATGAAGTCAGTAACACCAATGGATGTTAGCATTTACTGACTACATTCCCAGAGTATCCTACTGATCAGCCAAGGACAACTGTCTGAAGAACAGACCAAACATATGAGACATGTATCTGGACAGTGTCTAGGCCTCTGGACAGTGTAGCGGTATGACTGCAGTCATGTAACAGAATGGAAATCCCTGACAGCTGCCAAACATGTTACCCAGCACCTTATGAAGCACAGTAAGACCAATATGACACTCCCCCACATCAGCTCTGGGCAATTACCCATGTATATTCAAATACAACATGCACTACAGGGATTTAACTGCAATGAAAAGCAGACAGTGGTGCAAACATGTCCACCCAAAAACATTTGCACCACAATCACAGGAACATACCAGTACACAAAATGAACTCCAGAGTAGAACAACTGTCTGAACAAACATATCCTAATTGTCAGTTACACACTACACTGACATATACTGGCCAAAATCACAGTGTACTGGGAATCCTCAGGTGTTACAGGACATTTCACAGTCTGCCCCTACAAGCATACAGACCTGATAGACTGTCAGCAGCCGTAGCAGCATGCACAGTCAGATAGGTAAAGGATGTATGGCACTCACATCTGCTACTCTCCTTACCCATCCCAACAAACATCTGCACACAACATTGCTACACAATCCTGGCAGTCTGTTCACAATGGCCAGACATACATAACTGTCATATGTACAGATTTCCACAGGATTTCCAGGGTGTGGAACCATAGTCCTGGCCACTGCTGCATATACCATGGCCAGGAGTTCCACTAGGTCACTGGGATGATAACTTGAGTGCAGTCAGTAATTAATGATATACCATACCTCTGCACCTTGTAGTGCAGGGCATCTGGACAATGCATGATGTACTTGGGGGACAGGAGGCCAGAAAGAGAAACATCTCACACATAATGGCATTACAAACTGTAACAGTAGCTGGTGTTACAAGTGTTGTTGTAACATAATATCCCTGAAGGATATGATGTCTGAAACACCAATTTATGTCAACAGTTAGTGACTACAATCCTCACATTATCCTACCAACCCCACAAAAATAGATGTTGTTCGAGGAACAAACCAAACATAACAGGCAAACCTCTGGCCACTCTGTGGACAACATGCCAGTTGAGAGGTATGTCAGAGACATATCACTGTCAGATGTCAAGTCACTCAGTAAATGCATGTCCAGGCAAACCCTGTCAATCTAGCAACCCTTCATGTGTATAACAGCACTAATGACATACAATCTGTACCCAATTCTGGAGCTTTGTTCCCCATTTTGTTGGGCTGTCTCCACATGTCCTGTCCTGTGAGGTATTCCCACCTACTGTCTGTAAAGCTGTAGCCCCTGCATCTCCGTTATGCCCCCTGCACAGGCAAGGAAAATGAGCAAGACCCACATGAAGGATGTCCCCTATGTTGGAACTAGCAGCAGTGTCCAGGCCCACAGCATACTACAATGTGGGCACCTACATAGCTGTATGGCCTCAGCAATACCTGACAGGACAACATCAACCCCCTCAAGGTAGGCTAATGCCTGTGGTGAACAGCAGCAATACTCAACTACCATCATAGGTGGAAATAATCACAGGACAGGCCAAGAATGAACAGGTGCCTCAGTGGCAGTCATGTCACCTTGTTCTGCACAAACAAATAAGCTCACAGGTAATGTACACTAAGGCTGCCTTTGAATGCAAACTGGATACATCCACCAAGGCCAATCACTGGGCCTTCCAGACATGTGTCTGCAATTCCAGAGGCAACACACATATCTGCTTTGTAGTGGTGGTCAGTAACACCACATATACATATGCCATAAATATAGGCAACCAGCTGCAGACTGGTGAAGTATAAACTTCATCCCCTGTCCCCCATAGGTAGACATGTGCATGTACAGCACCTGCCCACCTCCCCTCATGTTCAGGAAGCAGGTCTGTAATCCCCTCTCAAAGGCAACACATAGAGGTCTCCATAGGCCTGATACCATTCCTGGCTGCATCCTACATGAACACAGCAATGGGCTCTCAGACCCATTCTGCAGTGTAGTCAATCACAGCCTGAGCACTGGTGTCATCCCATCTGCACAGAGAACAGACAGAAAGTTGATAGAAAACAGGTTATGCATTAGCATGGCTGTTCTGAAGGATACAAGTCTGAAACTGAAATGTATGCCATTCTGTCATGACAGCGGTCCTCAATGACATGGCCAAAAACCTCAATACACTCCATTTAATATAATAATATAATATTAATATGCAATAGGAGATAAATAAAATTATACAGCCCATATCCCCAAACCAATGTAGTGTAGTGGTTAGAGTCCCATCTTTGCATGCAGGCATATACGGTTTGAGTACTACATCAGCCAATCCAATTTTACATGGGAAAGCAGTATTAAAAGTACTATTTTCATATTACAATATATGGTCAGTAATTTTTTGTCACCAGCTGGTGCAAAAATGGAAGTGTGAGTGCATATAACATGTAAAACCACCTATGTATACACATGTCCCATACAGTATAGTTACACCCCTTGCTACTGTAATGAAAGCACATTCTTTATTTTATAAGAAATATATAAAAAACATAAAAATATAATATAATATAATAATATAATGATATAATATTATAATTATGATAATATATTATATTATAATAATATTTTATAATAGTATTATTAAAATAATATAATATGATATAATATATATAGAAATATATTTTATAAGAATGAACTATGAGCAATGGTTAGCTTTAATCATTGCTCAGATGAGAATGCTAAGCAGCAGGTAGCTCAGTTAAGCAGATTTGCACACTGGTAAATATCATGAAGTGATGCCAACACAGATTAAGCATCTGTACTGTTTACCAAGTGGTGGCATCACTTAGCATCATGCAAATCCAATTGCAATTGCTTTAATTATGCTGCCATCAGCCACTATTCTGCCTAGCAAGGAAGAAGTCAGTCATGCCAAGTCTCAAACCCAAGTCCCAGTACAGAATTGTCAGCACAATATGTACCACTACACCATTTGAGTTATAAAGACTGTTAATGCTTTTTCAAACATATCATGCAGTAGAGTCATTCAACAGTAGGGAAAAGATTCTGTAGAAAAATAATAAACACCAACAGTCCAAATAAATACCTAGAACAACTGAAAAAACACAACTGAATTGCATCATGAAACAGAATCCACAATGACTTCAGGAAGTATAAATCACCATTTATTCTGGTACCTCAGCCTTTAGGCTGAGGTACCAGAATAAATGGTGATTTATACTTCCTGAAGTCAGTGTGGTAAAGGCTGAGGTGCCAGAATAAATGGTGATTTATACTTCCTGAAGTCAGTGTGGATTCTATTTCATGGTGCAAGTCAGTTGTGTTTTTTTTTCAAAATATTCCGTAGAATCAGTCAGGTTTCGTATTTAAACATATACACATGCATATATGTATGGAGATGAAAATATATGGAAAAATATATACATAATATAAAGAGTGATATACACAAAATATACACTCACACACACACACACACACACATATATATATATATATATATATATATATATATATATATATATATATATATATGGATTCACTTCATAACACTGAAAACTCAAAACACTGAAAATGAGAAAACTTCATAATATAGAAGACCAAAATATTGAAACTTCAAAACACTGAAAACTCAAAACACTGAAACTCAAAACACTGAAAACACATATCATACATATACTGAGTTTAAACAACATAAATCATAGCACTTTCCACCAAGTGTAAGCAGGGTGCAAGCCCCCCTACACCCCCACACCCCCTGCTACTTAAATATATCAACTCCAAGATTGTATAGATATATATATATATATATATATATATATATATATATATATATGGTTCCACACGACAGACCGAAAACCACACAACACCCAAACCACTCACACCACATAAAACCACATATACGACTAAAACCAAAACACGACAAAACCGAAACAACGAAACAAAAACAAACAAACACAAACCACCAACACACAAAACACACACAATCCCAACACAACACACCACACAATACAAGTAAAACAAAACAATTCACTTACCCTACCCGGCCCCTAACCCTGCTACGTCACTCGTCACCCTCGCTCGCCTACTCCCTTACCTAACTTAACTCCTAGCCTAACCGCTCCGCTCCCCTAACCCTAGCTCCTTAACACACCCCCTATCCTCCTAACCCTAACTCACCCACCCACCACCCTAACCCACCCCCTAACCCCCCTATCCTAACACCCTTAACCTATCGCCCTCCCTAACCCTAACTCACTTAACCCCCACCCCTATCCCCACCCCCGTCACACTCCTCACTACTCTGCCTCCGCCTTTCCCGCCGTCCCGTCCCGTCATACCACACATTCCTCACCCATGTAATCTCGGGGTCCTTTTGTTGTCTGTCCGTCGTGTGGTTCTGGGTCTTCTGCCTGTTGTTCTGTGCAAACGGCATTGTTCGTCTTTCTTTCGATCTTTCTCTTCTGGAGCTCCGATGTCGTCGGTCTTCTCAGCTGTCGGCCGAAGTCAGGTAGAACCATATACATACATATATATATATATATATATATATATATATACATATACATATATATATACATATATATATATTTATATATATATATATATATATATATATATATATATATATATATATATATATATATATATATATATATATATATATATATATATATATATATATATATATATATATATATGTATTCTCTTAAGTGCAATCTTGGAGTTGATATATTTAAGTATCAGGGGGTGTGGGTGCAGGGGGTGTGCTCACCTGCTTACACTTGGTGGAAAGTGCTATGATTTATGTTGTTTAAACTCAGTATATGTATCATATGTGTTTTCAGTGTTTTGAGTTTTCAAGATTTTGAAGTTTCAGTGTTTTGATTTCAGTGTTTTGAGTTTCAGTGTTTTGAGCTTTCATGTTATGAAGTGAATCCATATATTGATATATATAGGTTCATAGGTTCATAGGTTCATACTAGGCTATCTGCCCTGAGGCAATTATAAGCCTAGCCCGATTCTGTATGGCTTATGCCACCTCTTGATTTGAGTATACTGTGCCCTTTAAGGTTTAATTTACTGTGCCTCTGTCTAATAGTGACACGGGAGTAATCCCTGGGACAAACCTATGATCCCCCATCCACCTATCGAGATTCTTCTTGAAGAGATTCAGTGAGGTGCTCTGCCTCACATGAACTGGAATTCTATTCCAGAGCGAAGGGAGCCTCTGGGTTATGAACCTGTCCCTCCAGCAAGTTCTATTTATTTCTGTGTTGAGGTTCAAGTCCCTCAGTGTGGCTCTAAGGGATTTAGATTTACTGAGGTGGAGCATGTCCATTAATTCTGGATTTGACATAGCTTTGTATGTCAGGCATAGATCGCCTCGAAGTAGGCGGTATGCAACTGAGTAGAGCTGGAGTTTTTTTAACCGAGCAGCATATGGCATCTGTTTGAGACCCTTGATCCTCTTGGTGAGATACTTTTGGGGTCTTTCTAATTGCTGCAGGTGTCGGGTAAGGTACATCCCAAAAGGGGCATTGTATTCTATGATGGGCCTGATGAGGGATGAATAAAGGGGCACGATTACCTCTCTTGATCTAGATGTGAAACCCTTCGTGATGAGGTGGGCTATGCAGAAGGTCTTTCTAACCACTTTGGCAATGTGGTTTTCAAAGGAGAGATTGCTATCAACTTGGGTCCCCAGGTCCCTAATAACTTTCTCTGTACTTAATGGGTTTCTGCCTATGTGGTAATTTGTGGGCATATTGTTTTTGCCAAATGGTATGACTATACATTTTTTGGCATTTAGCTTTAGACCATGGCACTGGCACCAGTTATCTGTCTCTGAGACCTTTTTGAAGGATGCTTGTGTCAGCTGGAGAGTTGATTATGGTGCCCAGTTTGCAGTCGTCTGCGAACTTGGTGAGCCATAGTCCTCCCACGTTTGCCTGTACTTCGGAAAAGTATATACTGAACAAAAGTGGTCCCAGGACAGAACCCTGTGGGACGCCACTTGTGACTGGTTTTGAGTCTGACATGGCTCCAGCAACTCTCACTCTGTGGGTTCTGTCTTTGAGCCAGTTTGCGACCCATCTTGTGACATAGGGTTTAATATTTAAGCTGGATAGCTTATCTATGATGCCCGAGTGGGGTATTGTGTCAAATGCCTTTGCAAGGTCCAGATAGGCTGTGTGGACTACCTTCCCTTCATCTATGGCTTTGGTGACTGTTTCGAAGAAGTCAACCAGGTTCAAAAGGCAGGATCTGCCCTTGACAAAGCCGAACTGGGTAGGATCTAGTGTCTGTAGGTCCCCAATGTCTTTGTTTATGAGCTCCATGATGATCCTTTCCATAGCCTTGCAGACTAAGCTAGTCAGGCTTATGGGGTGATAGTTTCCAGGGTCCATAGAGGCTCCACCTTTGTGGAGTGGGACCACTGTTGCTGTACGCCATTCTGTGGGCACATATCCTGTAGTGAGGCTGAGATTGTATAGCTGTTTTATTTGAGGGATTAGTTCCTCTTGGAGTTCATGTAGGACGCAACCTGGGACGCCATCTGGTCCCATGGAAGCAGTGTTTTTTGCTTTAGAGAGGGCAGCCTTCACCTGAGCATCAGAGATGTTTGGGAGGCAGCCCTCTGCTGGGATAGATACTTGCTCTTTTGGGGGGGCGGGGGTGGAAAAGTTTGCACTGAACCTGTCTGCCAGGATATTAGCGATGTCTGTGGGTTCAGTGTATTTTATGTCGTTTAGAATCAACTCAGAACAAGTCTGGGAGTTGCATCCCAGGTTTCTAACATAACTGAAAAAAGCCTTATGATTGTCTTTGGTGTCCTGTGCAATTTTTCTCTCGAAGCTGGCCTTGGAGGATTTTATGAGGGATCGTAATTTTTTGCTAGTACTGATCAGAGATGCCTTCCCTATTAGGGATTTTGCTCTATCATGTAGTAGCTTCCTCCTTCTGTTGTACAGTTTATTTATGGCAGGGGTCCACCAGACTGGACGCCTGCCTTTGGATGATTGGGTCTTGGTTTTGTTTGGGATAGCATGATCCATGCATTCCTGGAGATGTCCGTAGAATGCATTTATATAGGATTCTGCAGTTTGGGTCGTAGTTTCCACTGGCCCTGGGGCCTTGAAGGATTCCACTTCAGTTTTGAGAAGTGAGAAGTTCGCTTTTGAGAAGTTTTTCACTGTGGTTTTCTGGGCTGGGGGTGGGGTCAGGATGTGGACATCCAGTGAGATTAATTTATGGTCTGATCTTACCAATGAGGGATATACTTTTGGTGTGGAGCATAGAGTCCCCATGTTGGTAATGATCAGGTCTAGTATGTTGTCCCCTCTTGTGGGAGTGGTGACTAGTTGTTCCATAGCATTTGAGTTTATAATTTCCAGGAACCTTTGGGCTAAGGTGCTGGGGCTTGAGTAGTGCTCCCAGTCAATGTTTGGGTAGTTGAAGTCGCCCAATATAATGGTGTTCGGAGAGATCTTCATGTTCTCCAATGTTTTCAGGAAAGCCGAGTGGGATTCCTGACTTTGAGAGGGTGGTCTGTAGGATGCTATAAACTGAAAAGCAGTCTTGCCCACTGTTAGTTGCACATGGATGGTCTCCGATACTGTGCAATGCCACTAACCTGGAGGTGTGGATATCCTTGATAAATATGGAAACTCCCCCTCCTTTTGTGGTTCGATCCGGGTTTTGGGGCCGAAAAGCATAATATGAGGTATAGCCTGGTAGTGCTGGGGTGCTCTCTGGAGCCTTGAACCAGGTTTCTGTCACTGCACAGATATCAATGTTCTCCATACTGAGGAGAGCTTCGAGTGCGTGCATCTTGAGGTTAAGACTTCTGGCGTTTAGCAGCATTACCCTTAGTTTCTTGTTCCTTGTGCTGTCTATGGGGGTGGGTTTGACTTTTGAGCCTTGCCTAAAAAAGGCACTATAGGGGTGGCAAGAGCCTTTGCCAATATCCAAAAGCCCAGTGGTGACAGGTGCAAGCCGTCCCTAGCGAAGCCAAGTGGCTTGTCGAGCATGTCATCCCAGGCTGACAGACACTGGATCCCCTTTGAATGACACCAAAATTTTAGCCAATTGTTAAAATCGATCATTTTGTCTTTGTACTGTGGCATCATTCTAGGTGAGGGTAAGATGCTGCTCAAGGTCAGGGTCATACCAGCCTGGGCTACATGATCAGAGAGCTCCTCTATGTCTCTTTCCATGTAGTCCAGGGAGGTATGTCTCAGGTCATTCACACCAGCATGTACAATGACTGAGTCATACTTGTATTTGCTTTGGAGTGACCTGAGTGCTTGCGTTATGTGGCGGATCCTAGCACCCGACAGGCAGCTCACCGTGACCTTCTCTTTATTCAGCCTGGTGAGTGGGACGTCAGTGTGTCTGACAATAGAGTCACCTATTACAAGAGTATCAGGTGTGTTATTCAGCCTTAAGGGCTGTGGCTGCTTGGCACACTGACTTTGTGTGCTATGTGTTGTGCGTGTTTTGTTTTGAGGTAGCGTTTGCTTGGATGTCTGCTTTGGAGGTCTCTGTTGCTTAGGTAGATTTTTATTTAGAGCCTCCGAGTATGTTTTTGTGTATTTATGTGTTTTTTTTGCTGATGTGGTGGGACTATGTGATACTGGAATTGTGTTGTGTGAGGTTACCTTCTCCTCCTGACTGGTTACACCACTTTTGAGATGAGAGAGCTCAGCCTCCAGTTTGGCTAAATAGTTGCATCTCTCACATATATTTGAACCTGTTTGGAGGAGGAGAGGGTTGTCCGTGTACATGAGACAGTTGTAACATTGCCTCAAAATTCCCAGATTCACCAGCTGGACTGGAGAGGAAACCATTGACTGACCTTTGGACATGCTAGAGTAATATAGGGAAACTGAATTTAAGATGGACCAATAGGGGACAGGGTAATCGTAGAGAGTATAAGAGTAAGTAGTGCTTATGGTTTAATAGTGCTAACTTGTAGGATTACTTAATTGGACCAGTGAAGGACCTTAGAATGAGAATATGATGTTTAAATTGAGAGATAGAGCAGTTCTAAGGGAAAAAGTGAAGAGCAGACTTTGTGGAGGCAGGAATAGTTTAAACCCAATTAGGCGGCGCTGCCCGCTGTTGCGCTATGCACAAAAGCGCACAAAACCACGCAAAAGAGGGTTTTAAGAGAGGAAGATGAAGGAGTTTTGGAAATGACCCAAAATGGCAAATAAAACTACAGTTTCAAGTCAGTAACCACTCCCACAGGGGCAGGCAGGCTGCTCAATGTTTTTCACTGCCACTGATCAACAGAGAGACTTCCCTTTAGCCCAAGCAAAAAATGTCCTCACAGAAACTTACAAAACAGTTCAAGAACAGCAAGCCTGTAACTGAACTTTTTTAAATCTCAGAAAAGTGGGAAAAAAGCAAGATTTTTTTTTATTTTTTTTGTTTTTTTCAGAGATATCAGAGGTTCACAAGTATTAACAAGTTATAACAGTGCAGTAAATGACCCCACACAAGAGTGCTAGGCCAAAGACAGAAAAAATGCAAGTTTTGAGAAAAAAACGATTTTAAAAATAAGTGCAAACAGGAAATTCAGTAAACAGCTTTAGGTTGTGCTCTAAACACAGTTACTAATGCAGAAATCAAATTTAACAAGCCAAAAAATGCTAAAAATAGGCGGCTATGCAGAAAAACTTAGCAAATAAACAGAGGAAAAATACTTAAAATCTCAAAAGTGGCTCCTTTCTTCTCTCAGTGGTTTCTCCTCTTGGTGGGTGCTTCACCAACAGCCAACAAGCCTGAAAAGATGAGGCAACCAGGTTTTAAGAGAGGAAGATGAAGGAGTTTTGGAATTGACCCAAAATGGCCAATAAAGCTACAGTTTCAAGTCAGTAACCACTCCCACAGGGGCAGGCAGGCTGCTCAATGTTTTTCACTGCCACTGATCAACAGAGAGACTTCCCTTTAGCCCAAGCAAAAAATGGCCTCACATATATATATATATATATATATATATATATATATATATATATATATATATATATATATATATATATATATATATATATATATATATATATATATATATGTGTGTATATATATATATATATATATATATATATATATATATATATATATATATATGGTTTACTATCAAAATTGCAAACGGCACTACGTCGACTGTCATATATCGAACGGAGTTCGAAATCGGTAATGTAAGACAAAATAATCAATCTAGGAATGGTTTTAACATGGGTCGAGGTAGGGGAGATGTTTGTAGTTCGGAATAATACTGAACACCTACCTCGACCCATGTTAAAACCATTCCTAGATTGATTATTATGTCTTCGACATTACCGATTTCGAACTTCCGTGTTCGACTATATGACAGTCGACATAGTGCCGTTCGCAATTTTGATAGTAAACATATATATATATATATACATATATATATATGCACACACACACACACACACACACACACACACACACATATATATAT
Organism: Protopterus annectens; assembly: GCF_019279795.1. Lineage (NCBI taxonomy): Eukaryota > Metazoa > Chordata > Ceratodontiformes > Protopteridae > Protopterus > Protopterus annectens. The sequence goes on from NC_056742.1 coordinate 370,071,838, forward strand.
ATATATATATATATATATATATATATATATATATATATATATATATATATATATATATATATATATATATATATATATATAGATATATATATGTATATATATATAAAACATGTAGTGGAGTCATAACTTATAACCATACCTCTCAACCTCTTAGTGCAAATAATTGGGCCAAAGGCTGTCCAAATGGGGGGGACAATGGGCCCAAACTAGTGACATATTGTAAATATTGCTCTTACAAATGTAGAATGGTGCCAGAGTGACAGGGTTTGTTTCAGCATACATGTTCTGAAGGATGCAAGTTCTGAAACTGTAGTGTATGTCATCATTTACTGCCAGAAATCCTCAGATCATCACAGTGATTTGCCTGGGATATAAAAATAATGAATCTGTGGAACACACCAGAAATAAGAGCAATAAACCTGGTCATACTGCAACAATCTGGACAGTCAAGAGGTGGTCTCAGAACCGCTTAGTGCAATGAATCTGGACCAAGCCTGATGAAGTGGAGGGGGAGAAAGCCATGAAAAATAGGGACATATCTGAAATACTGGAGTAGATAAGCTGACACAGTTGATGCAGTAACACCTTCATGTCTGTATATAATGACTGAAATAGCATAAGTCCAACACTCAATTACTTATCACTAGTTAGTGACTGAAATCCTCACATCATCCCACTTATATGTTAGAAATACACAAGACTTATGGGGGCCAGGCAACAGTACATCCTACAAATATGTGGACATAACATCACATTAGGGAAACTACACTCAGCTGCTCAGCATGTCACCAAGCACTGTTCAAATTACAGTCAGACTGACACAATACTAACCCAAATCCACTAGGGGGGTTATACATGTATTGGCAAATATATCAGGCACTACAGGGATGTAAAAGCACTGAAAAACAGACACCAGTGTGAAAGTCCATACCCACAACCAATACCACCACAGTCACAGTGACATACTGGTAAGCCAAAGGAACAGTACAGTATAAGGACTGTGTGAACAAAAACATCTCAACATGTTTGCCACTCACACACTACCCCTACATATACTGGCCCAATTCACAGTGTAGTATGACACCTGACCATGGTATGGGACATATCTCAGCCTTCCCCTACAAACTATACAGTTGATAAACCACCTAAGACAGGAGCAGCATGCACAGGCAGATAGAAAAGGAGCCATAACACATACATCCACCCCCTCCCTACACAGGCCAGTTAACACTGACACACTACACTGCTACACAGTCCTGACAGTCTGTCAACAATTGCCAGAAATATGCAGACCTCTCAACTGTACAGAGTCCCACAGAATGTCTAGGCTTTCCCCTCATATATAAGGCCTCTTCCACATAACATGTCTGGCAGTCTGCTACATCACTGGGATGATATCAGGAATGCAGGCACTAAATAATCATATACCATACCTATCAAACTCTTACTGCATGACATCTGGACAAAACCTGACATAATTGTGGGACAGGGGCCCAAAAACAGGGGCATATTTCAAATATTGCTGTTATAAGCTGAGAACATTGCTGGTGTAACAAGGTTACTTGCAACATATCTTTTCTGAGGGATATGAGGCCATAAACATAAATGGATGTTAGCAGTTACTGACTGCAATCCCCAGAGTATGCTACTGATTTTCCAAAGACAAAAAATGTCTGAGGAACACACCAAACATAGGAGTCCAAACTGTGGTCATTCTGCGGATAGTCCTACAGTTGAGAGTTCTGTCAAACACATAACACTGTCAGAGTTAAAATCATGCAGAAACTCCATGTCCACACAAACCCTGTTAGACTAACATTAATCCAACTGTATAACAGCAATACTTACATTCTTTCCCTATGTCTGGAACTTTCTCTCCCATTTTATTGGCCTGTCACAGTTTTGGTTGTAAGAGGTATTTCCAAATACCCTCTGTGATGCTGTTGTTCACACACCTCCATGAAGTTCCCCTCACTGGCAAGGAAAAGGGCCAATTCCCACATAAAGTACTCAATTATAGGATTGTGTTGCCATGCCACTGGCTATATGAATAACAACACAGCTGTTCTGCATGCAGGTAACAAGTGGACAATACAAACTGATACACAGGCCATCAGCTGCTCATGAGCATTACCTACAAAAGACAAGCTGCTACATAAGCAAAACAGATATAGACCATACATCCTTGAGAGAGAGAGAGAGAGAGGAACAGTGAAAAAAAGCAGGATATAACCACCTACACTTGAAAAAAAGGTATGTCAAACAAGTAAGCATGTAATAGACTGCAGTAGGGGGTATGCAAGAATGGAAAATAGGAAGTTTAACATATATGTCTCAAAAAGACTTGCTGTACTGATATATTGCTGATCAGAACCTATGGCCATAGTATCTGGGTCACTTTTCAGTGACATAGATCATAGGTCAGGCCTCTGAGTCACCCCAGGAAAGGATGGCTCACATATGACTACTACTGGAGTGTGTGTTGATCAATACTGACTGTGACAATGCTAGGCCAGCTACTGGGATGTCGTACATATCCATATCTTACTTGTGAATACAACTATGATATACTTGTTTATCTCAGAAATGTGAAAGACCTATACATGGTATCTGCATAGTGAAGTACTGTTGCACACATGTGTTTTGAACTGCATGTGATATACTGAGCTCATGCCATTTAACTGTCCAGTGTTATGGACACTGACCATATGTGTGTCTCGCATTTGTAGTCATTTACTCACAGAGTTGTGTTATGTCTGTCAAATCACTGGCAAATCTGTGAAGACTGACATTACAACATCTCCTACTTTTTCTTCTGGCTGTTCCCATTAGGGGTTGCCATAATGGATCATCTGTTGCCATTTCTGCCTGTCCTCTGCATCTTGCACTGTCACACCAACCACATGCATGTCCTCTCCCACCACAGCCAGAAACCTTATCTGAGGCCTTCCTCTTTCCCCTCTTACCTGGCAGCTTCATCATTACCATCCTTTTCCCATTATACTCAGCATCCCTCCTCAGCACATGCCCAAACCGATGTAATCTTGCCTCTCTGGCTTTGTCACAAAACCGTCCAACATGGGCTGACCCTCTCATATACACATTGCTATTCCTGTCCACCCTAGTCAAATCCAGTGCAAATCCAAACATCTTTAGCTCTGACATCTGCCTTTTTGTCAATGCCACTATCTCCAACCCATATAACATAACTTGTCTCACTACCCTCTTGTAGACCTTCACTTTCACTTTTACTGGTACTCGTCTGTCACAAATCACTCCTGACACTCTTCTCCACCCTCTCCATCCTGTCTGTACTCTCTTCTTCACCTGTCCTCCACAGTTGTCATTACTCTGAAATGTTGATCCCAATCATTTAAACTCATCCACCTTTGCCAACTCTACTCCCTGCATCCTCAACATTCCACTATCCTCCCTCTCATTCACATACAGATATTCTGTCTTAGTCCTGCTGACCTTCATTCCTCTCCTCTCTAGAGCATATATCCACCTCTCCAGGGTCTCCTAAATATGTTCCCTACTCCAAATACAGATCACAATGTCATCTGCAAACATCATAGTCAACGGGGATGCCTGTATCATTTTGTCGGTCAACCTGTCCCTGCTCTAATCCTGACTAATACTAAAACTCTCCTTGCCCACTAAAGTCCCTACTAAACTCACTAACCTATGGTCTCAACCAATTCTAATGCTAGTTCATTATAGGTATTGTACTTCTTTTAAATAATTGTATAATATATATGTTTGATTCCTCTTTGAATGTAACAACTATAACTCTATCCTTGAATGTTATGTTTAACTACCTCTTTATTGTGGAGCTTTTCTCCCCGGGCCTCTACTGAAAATGGACATGTATCCAGCTAGACTAGCCCGGTCAACAAATGTAAAATAAAATAAATAAATAAATAAAATAAACTGTCCATCACCATTGCAAATAAGAAGGGGCGCACAGCTGATCCCTGATGCTATCCCACCTCCACCCTTAAATGCATCCATCACTCCCACCACAGACCTCACCGCTGTCACACCACCCTTGTACATATCCTGTACCAGTCTTACATATATCTCTGCCACTCATGACTTCCTCATACAATACCACAACTCCTCTCTCTAAGCACCCTGTCATATGCTTTCTCTAAGTCCAGAAAGACACAAAGCAACTCCTGACCTTCTCTGTACTTCTCCATCAACACTCCCAGACCAAACATTGCATCTGTAGTGCTCCTTCCTGGCATGAAACCATAGTGCTGAACACTACTTATCACCTCCCTGCTTAACCTAGTTTCCACTACTCTTTCCCATAACTTCATGTTGTGACTGATCAATGTTATCCATCTGTAGTTACTACAGCTCTGCACATCAACCTTATTCTTAAAATAGTACCCAAATACTTTCTCTCCACTCCTCATGCAACCGCTCACTTTCCAAGATAGCATTAAATAATCTGGTTAAAAACACCACTGCCATTTCCCCTAAACACCTCCATGCTTCCACAGGTATGTCTGTGGACCAACAGGCTTTCCAATATTCATCCTCTTTATAGCTATCCTTACTTTCTCCTTGGTAATCCATTTCACTTCCTGATTCACCATACCCACATCATCCAACCTTCCCTCGCTCATTCTCGCCATTCATCAGCCTCTCAATGTAGTCTGTCCATCTGCTCAACACACTCTCCTTACTTGTTGAGTAGGTTTCCCTCATTATCCTTATCACCCTTATCTCCTGCACATCTTTCCTAGCTCAGTCTCTCCGTCTAGCTAATCAGTACAAGTCCTTTCATCCCTCCTTAGTGTCCAACCTGTCATACAACTCTTCATATGCCTCATTCTCCACCTTTGCCACCTCTCTCTTTGCCATGCACCTCATCTCCTTATATTCCTGTCTACTTTCCTCATCTGTCTGACAATCTCACTCCTTTTTCCCCAAACTCTTTCTCTGTATGCTGTCCTGTACTTCCTCAGTCCACCACCAGGTCTCCTTGTACTCCTTCCTCCATCAACATGTCACATCAAGCACCTTTCTAGCCATCTCCCTTACTAGCTCTGCTGTACTTACCCAGACATTTGGTAAATCTTCATTGTCACCCAGTGCATGTCTTAACTCTTCCTTGAACTCCACCTCACAATCACCCTTTTCCAGTTCCCATCATTTGATCCTTGGTTCTGTTCTCACACTCCTCCTCTTCTTGATCACCAATATCATCTTACAGACCAACATTCTATGCTGCCTAACTACACTTTCCCATCACCACATTACAGTCTCCAATTTCCTTCAAACTGGCCCTCCTACATTGGATATATTCCACCTGTGTGCATCTTCTTCCACTCTTGTAGTCAAACTATGCTGCTCCCTCGTGTTATAGTATGTATTCACCACAGCGATGTACATCCTTTTTGCAAAATCCACTACCATCTCACCATCTGCATTCCTTTGCTTAACACCATACATACCCATCACTTCCACATCCCCTCTGTTCCCTACACCAACATGCCCATTGAAATCTGCTACAATCACCACTCTCTCACCCTTGGGTACAGTCATCACCATGTTATCCAACTGACTTTACATTTCTCTTTCTCATTCATTGCACAACCAACCTGCGTAGCATATGCACTAACAGCATTCATCATTACACCATCAATTTCCAGCTTCATAAATATCACTCTATCAGACACTCACTTCATCCTCCAAAAACACTCTTGGCATACTGTTCCTTCAAGATATCTCCTACCCCCTTTCTCCTCCCATTCACACCATGACAGCACAATTGTGACCTGCCTCCAATACACCTAGCCATACTCCCCCTTCCGTCTGGTCTCTTGCACACAGAATATATCACCCTCCCTCTGGCCATCATATTGGCTAGCTCTGTCCCTCCACCAGTCATACTGCCAACATTAAAGGTTCTTACCCTCACTACTACACTCCTAGCCTTTCTCTCCTCTTCCTGCCTTGAGTGTTGGACATCCTTCAGGGTATGTCTATCAATGCAAAGGCTACTGTGCTATCGAATGACTCAAGTGTGTTACAGCAATATTAAGACAGTCTCAATAATTTTGTCCCATTGCCCTCATGTATGTGTGGCATCCTACAGATGTCCTGCTCTAATGGGTTGATAGAGATGACTGGGCAGCAAGAGTGTGAATACAGTGTGCCATACTGACATAGAACAAAAATGTATATCAGGTATTACCTGTACACATGTCAGTATGAGTAGGTGTATCTGGCTGCCTCATAACAACAGACATGGGATGCAAAATGTCAGTTGAATAAGCTGTACATGCTGTACACATGTAATCTTAGTTACTGTGCATCCAACAGATTCACATTTCCACAGCTACTGGTTGTTGCATTGCCCTGACACAGCCATGAATGCTACAATAAGCATGATTATTAGTTTGAAATTGAAGAGGTGTCCAACTGTGTTGTGCCTTTGTGTCCATGCATACTACAAACAGCTATATGAACACCTACATAGCTATATGGACTCAGGAATACCTTACTTGTAAATCCTGCCTCCACCAAAGTAGAGTAATCCCCTTTGCTGGACAGCAGCAATACACAAACCACAGACTTGGTCCTTATATTGGCTGTACAGGGCAAAGTAGGAGCAGGCACCAACTTAGCATCAAGTTAGCTGTTGTCTGAACAAGCATATAAGGTCACAGGTAGATTACTGTAAGGCTAACTATGAGTACAAATTGGACACATCAACCAAGGCCAATCACAAAGCCATCTTCACAATTGTCTGCAATCTCAGAGGCAACAAACCACCAACCCATCCTGTAATGGTGGTCAATCAGACCACATACATGCACAACATAGCTACAGCCAACCTGCTGCAGATAGGGTTAGGGCAAACATCACCCCTCCGGCTCAGCATCACTATAGGTGGATATGTACAGCACCCGCACCCCTCCCCTCATCACCAGTGAGCAGGTACATATTGCCTACTGAAACGCAACAAATGTAAGTATCCATGGGACCTAATAAGATCTCTGTCCACATCCTACATGAACTCAGGCATGTGCTCCCAGCTCCATTACACACTGTAGTCACGCCACGCCTCAGCACCATCCACACCCCATCCACATGAAAGATGGCCATTGTCATCCCTCTACACATACATGAATGAGCAATAGAGGATTATGGAATTAACTGGTCCTCATTGGGGGGAATGTGACACATCAGGACCAGGAGTGCAATGCAAGCTGATACTGTGCTGATAGATTACAGAGTTATGGTGTGGTTGTGAGTGGTGGCTACTGCTATTCAATGTAGATGTGAAGGTTCTGTACATACTGTTGCCAAATGTATGAGGTCCTATGATGTGTTTCCCTGTTTATGTCTTCCAGGAGCAATGCTGCATCAGCAAAGATCAACTTTTTCAGTGACTGAGACAAATATAATCATAGAAGCCATACTACAGTACCATGCCATTATATTTGGCCGGAACCAGCAACATCTGTGGGAGAGGACCACCCTGTGGGATGACCTTGTCCACAGGGTAAATGATGTCAACCTGCACACACGTACATATGAGCAGGTCCAGTATCATGCAACCAACCTCATACACCATGCCTGGCAAAGGGCTGCTGCCTTGGCCAGTGACCGCACAGCCACAGGTGGGGGCCCAGCCATGCAGCCCCCACTGACACCCACCGAGAATCTCCTCTCCAAATTTGGGGCACCCATCCCAGTACAATATCAGGGTATAAACCCCCACATGCTGGAGTTTGGTTGCACCCAGACAATGGACGAGGAGCGTGCAGGTAAGGCCCCCCCCGTGGGAATTACTAGACTAGTGTAGCAGACATACTTATATCTGTAGAGTATCTACATGAATGTGTCAGGTCAGATTGCAGTTGTGATTGGGATTTTCTAATGCACAGAAGTGCACATCTATGGTGAAGGGCAGCAAATTGTGTAGTATTGGGGGTTTTACTGTAAATGTGCAGACATGCTGCATCCATCCTGTACCAATGCCACATGTGAGTCAGTTGACAATACCTCTCTCCCACAGCTACCTAGGTCCCTCTGGTCTGCATGTGGGACAGCAGCCTGAGGCTAGTGAGTATGGAATTGTTCTGTTGTAGTTTGCCAATATCCCAGGCATGTGAAGGGCATGCAATTTACCATGCACACAACTGTCACTCATACCCATATTGCTTTATGTGCATGTTCACTTGTGGTGGGGTTAACTGCATTGTATCACAGTGGTCACCACAGGGACCTATCTGTAGAGAATGTAACATTCCTGTAGCATACATCACAACCTATCAGTGCAAGACTTCTGGACAGAGATCAGCAAAATGGGGGGACAAACCGCCTAAGGTAGGGACATGTGTAAAACAGTACTCTAATGCAGTGGATATAAACAGTGTACACACCCCTGTTAAGATGCCAGGTGTTTGTGATATATACAAACTGAGACCACAATATGTCAGTCCACACCTTTTCCAACCTTTAATGTGACTCATAACATGAACAATTCACTTGTAAAACCAACCAATCTGTTGGGCACCAAATATGGAGTATACATATCTTACAATCAGCTGGATGCATACGTGTGCATACCCTTCAAATAATATTTTATTGCAGCAGTTTGTAATTTACTGACAGCATTCAGTCTGCTTAGGTACACACCTGGCATCAAGTAAAGGCACTCTGAGTAACACCAAATAACAGTCTGCTGTCCAAGTAGGATATTCATGACAATTGCTCAGTTGCCTGCAACAGCAACAGCCATGGTTTGCAGACAGCTTACAAAGCAGCAAAGGGATCTCATAATTGAAAGGTATCAGTCAGGAGTAGGGTAAAACAACAGTACCACAGCATTGCATACACCATGGAACATAGTGGAGACAGTCATCACAAGGTGGATTGAATATAGGACAACAGTGCTGTTGAAAAGAACATGATGGCCCTCCAAAACTGATGAAAAGACATGTCAAAACCTGGTCAGGGAGGCTGCCAGGAGATATACAGCAACACTGAAGGAGTTGCAGGAATCTCTTGCAAGTACTGGTGTTGTGTACTACATGTGAGAACAATCTCCCATATTCTGCATAAGTCTGGCCTATGGGATAGGGTCAGAAGATGGAAGCATTTCCCCACACTAAACAACATCCAGGGGTGGATACAATTTGCAATACAGCACATCAAGTCTCCCAAAGGCATGTGTGAAAATGCGTTATGGTGTAATGAGACTATAGATCAAACTCACAGCCACAATACCAAAAGGTGCGTGTGGTGCACAAGCAAGACCTCTCTTCACCTGAAGACTACCATCCCCATGGTGAATCACATTGGTGGCATTGGCCTGCTGTGGGGATGCTGTTCCAATCTGGGAATCCTGAGGCAATGTTACAACTGCCTCATGTACACAGACAACCCTCTCCTCCTCCCAACAAGCACTAATATATGCGAGAGATGCAACCATATAGCCAAACTGGAGGCTAAGCTCTCTCATCACAGTACTGGCGCAGCCAGTCAGGGGGAGAAGGTAACCATACACACCACAAATCCAGTCTCACATAGACCTACCACATCATCAACCCAAACACATAAACACACTAAAACATACTCAGAGGCTCTAAATACAAATCTGCCTAAGCAGCAGAGACCTGCAAAGCAGACATCCAAGCAACCTCCACCACAAAACAAAAAAATGGAAACACATTCTTCACAAAATCAGTGTGCCAAACAGTCACAGCCCTTAAGGCCAAACAACACACCTGATACACTTGTAATAGGTGACTCTATTGTCAGGCACACTGATGTCCCACTCACCAGGCTGAACAAGGAGAAGGTCACAGTGAGCTGCCTGTTGGGCGCCAGGATCCGCCACATAACACAAGCACTCAGGTCACTCCAAAGCAAGTACAAATATGACTGTCATCGTCCATGCTGGTGTGAATGACCTGAGCCATACCTCCCAGGACTACATGAAAAGAGACATAGAGGAGCTCTCAGATCATGTAGCCCAGACAGGTATGACCCTGACCTTGAGTAGTATCTTACCCTCAGCAAAAATTATGCTACAGTATAAAGACAAAATGATCAATTTTAACAATTGGCTAAAGTTCTGGTGTCATTCAAAGGGGATCCAGTGTCTGTCAGCCTGGGATGACATGCTCAACAAGCCACGCTGCTTCGCTAGGGACGGCTTGCACCTGTCACCTCTAGGCTTTTGGATACTGGCAAAGGCTCTTGCCACACCCATAGTGCCTTTTTTAGGCAAGGCTCAAAAGACAAACCTACCTCCATAAACAACACAAGGAAAAACAAACTAAGGGTAATGCTACTCAATGCCAGAAGTCTAAACTTCAAAATGGAAGCACTCAAAGCTCTCCTCAGCATGGAGAATATCAATGTCTGTGCAGTAACAGAGACCTGGTTCAAGACTCCCAAGAGCACCCCAGCACTACCAGGTTATACCTCATACCATGCTTTTCGGCCCCAAAACTCGGACCGAACCACAAAAGAAGGGGGAGTATCCATATTCATCAAGGATACCCACACCTCCAGGTTAGTGGCACTGCACGAAGCATCGGAAACCATCCATGTTCAACTAACAGTGGGCAAAACTGCTTTTCAGTTTATAGCCTGCTACAAACCACCATCCCAGACTCTGGAACCTCATGTTTCCTGAGAACATTGGAGAATATGAAGGTCTCTCCAAATACCTTTATATTGGGTGACTTCAACTACCCAAGTATAGACTGGGAACCCTACTCAAGCCCCAACAGCCTAGCCCAGAGGTTCCTGGAATTTATAAACTCAAATGCTATGGAACAACTGGTCACCACACCTACAAGAGGGGAAAACATACTGGACCTGATCATCACAAAGATGGGGACTCTATGCTCTGCATCAGAGGTACACCCCTCATTGCTAAGATCATACCACAAATTAATCCCACTGGACATCCACATCCTGACCCCATCACCACCCCAGAAAACCACAGCAAAAAACTTCTCCAAGGCTAATTTCACACTTCTCAAAACCGAGGTGAAATCACTCAAAGCCCCCGGGCCAGTGGAAACTACGGCCCAAACAGCAGAATCCTATATAAATGCATTCTATGGACATCTTCAGGAATGCATGGATCATGCAATCCCAAATAAAACCAAGACCCAATCCTCCAAAGGCAGGTGTCCAGTCTGGTGGACCACTGCCATAAATAAGCTATACAACAAAAGGAGGAAGCTACTGCAGGATAGAGCAAAATCCCTCAATAAGAAAGCATCACTGATCAGTACTAGCAAAAAACTATGGTCCCTCATAAAATCTTCCAAGGCCAGCTTCGAGAGAAAAATTGCACAAGACACTAAAGATAACCACAAGGCCTTCTTTAGTTATGTTAGAAACCTGGGTGGCAATTCCCAGATATGTTCGGAGTTATTCCAAAATGACAAAAAATACACTGAACCCACAGACATTGCCAACATCCTGGCGGACAGGTTCAGTGCAAACCCCCCCCTTCCCCCCCAAAAGTGCAAATATCTATCCCAGCAGAGAGTTGTCTCCCTGTCATCTCAGATGCTCAGGTAGGAGCTCCCCTCTCCAAAGCAAAAACACAGCATCAATGGGACCGGATGGTGTCCTGGGCTGCGTCCTACAGGAGCTCCAAGAAGAGCTAAAACCTCAAATTAGGCTACTGTTCAATCTCAGCCTTACTACAGGATATGTACCTAAGGAAGGGTGTACAGCAACAGTGGTCCCACTCCACAAAGGTGGTGCCTCAATGGACCCTGGAAACTATCGCCCATAAGCCTGACTAGCCTTGTCTGCAAAGCTATGGAGCGGATAATCATGGAACTCATAAACAAAGACATTGGGGAACTACAGATGCTAGATCATACACAATTCGGTTTTGTTAAAGGCAGATCCTGCCTCTTGAACCTGGTAGACTTCTTCAAAACAGTCACCAAGGCCATAGATGAAGGGAAGGTAGTCCACACAGCCTACCTGGACCTCGCAAAAGCCTTTGACACCATACCCAACTCTGGCATCATAGATAAGCTCTCCAGCCTAAATATCAACCCCTATGTCAAAAGATGGGTTGCAAACTGGCTCAAGGACAGAACCCACATGGTCAGAATTGTGGGAGCCATGTCAGACTCTAAACCTGTTACAAGTGGCATCCCACAGGGCTCAGTCCTGGGACCGCTCTTGTTCGGTATATATTTCTCAGAGGTACAGGCCAACATGGGAGGACTATGGCTGACCAAGTTTGCAGACGACTGCAAACTGGGTGCCATAATCGACTCTCCAGCTGACACAGGCATCCTCCAAAAGGGTCTCACAGAGATGGACAACTGGTGCCAAAGCTATGGCCTGAAACTAAATGCCAAGAAGTGTATAGTCATACCTTTTGGGAAAAACAAAGTGCCCACAAACTACCACATAGGCGGTAATCCATTAAGTACGAAGGAAGTAATTAGGGACCTGGGAACCCAAGTTGATAGTAATCTCTCCTTTGACAACCACATTGCCAAAGTGGTTAGAAAGACCTTCTATATAGCCCACCTTATCATGAAAGGGTTCACATCTAGATCAAGGGAGGTCATTGTGCCCCTTTACTCATCCCTCATCAGGCCCATAATTGAATACAATGCCCCATTTGGGATGTACCTTACCCGACACCTGCAGCAACTGGAAAGACCACAAAAGTACCTCACCAAGAGGATCAAGGGTCAAACAGTTGACCTATGCTGCCAGGTTAAAGAAACTTCAGCTCTACTCAGTTGCATACCGCCTACTTAGAGGCGATCTCTGCCTGACTTATAAAACCATGTCCAACCCAGAATTAATGGACATGCTCCACCTCAAAAAATCCAAATCCACTAGAGCTATGCACTCAGGAGACTTGAATCTCAACACAGAAATTAATAGGACATGCTGGAGAGACAGATTTTTGACCCAGAGGCTCTCAGAACTCTGGAATAAAATCCCAGTCCATATCAGGCAGAGCCCCTCACTGACTCTCTTCAAGAGAAATCTTGACGAGTGGATGGGAGATCATAGGTTCACCCCGGGATCACTTCTGTGTCACTACTAGACAGAGGCACAGTAAGGTAACCTAAAAAGGGCACAGTAATACCCATTCTTTTAAGGGGTGGTAAAAGACAAACACACTCTGGCTAGGCTGATAAATGCCTTAGGGCATATAGTCTAATATCAACCTATGAACCTATGAACCTAAGTGTAACTATTACATTAACTGCAACAGATTTACCTGTCAACACCCACTGGCCCTGCCATTTCTTTCCCATACACTCAACCCTGATGCAGTTGGTGAGGGCATGCATGATACTGTGTATGACAGGTTTATTGGTATGTATTCCTAAGTTCACAGGGTGGAACAGGGAGACAAAATGGTATATCCTTTGCATACACCTAGTAAGGACTGTCAAGGTGGATGTGCATACAGTAACACAAACACAGTTGGCAATAGACAGATTAGTAAACCTGCATATCCACTTTGATGTACTGTAGTACTACATACACATGACATGCCCCACATAGATTATATGCATGGGACATAACCCACTACCTCTTACAACATGTAATGTTGTGAATGCCTTCATGGATGGTGAGATAACCCACCAGAAATTGCATCTGGAGTCATGTATTGCTCCTACAAGCTTGGACAAGTGATAAGGTAGCAGACATTGTATTAGCATGATGTTTCAGTTAGGTATGATATCTGATGCTGGAATGTCTGCCAGTACACTCACTGTGGCTGATTTGGCAACAATATCACATACATGGGCATTGTTAAGGGACACACACCACATATAGGTTGCAAGCATCTGGATATTCTATACACATCTGTACAGAGGACTGGTATGGCCTGTACAAGGGTTTAACATGCTGCATGTGAGGCAGATGCTGTTACCATGCTATATAAAGTAATGCCATCAGGAGGTGGTAAAAAGGTGTGGATGGTACACACATCAAAATGGTATAAGCCAAACAATATATGATTCTCACCCACAGTTGCCAATATTGCGATTAGAACCCCTACCCATCTAGTTATTACTACTATAGTGTAACACAGTTATCAGATGCGCCACAGAGCTTATATGATTTCACCTTGTCCCAAGGTACCTCTAAGGTGAATGACATCAGCAGGTCTAGTAAAGTAGGGTGATGGGAAGTGTACAGGGTGTTACACAACTCAAAATGGTATAACCCACAAACTATATGATTCACACACAAACACTCACCCACACACAAACAGTTACTAGTATTGAGATTAGAATCCCTACCTATCTAGTTATTTCTAATATAGTGTTACACAGTTATCAGATGTGCCACGGAGCTTATATGATTTCACCATGCCCCAAGGTTCTACTAAGGTGAATGACATCAGCAGGCCTAGTAAAGTAGGGTGATGGGAAGTATACAGGGTGTTACACAACTCAAAATGGTATAACCCACACTCTATATGATTAGAACCCCTCCTTATATAGTTATTTGTACTATAATGTTATGCAGTTACTGCATGTGCTACAGAGCTTACTGGATTAACAACTGGCCAAAGGTGCTGATAACTGCACAGCTGAGGCAAACTATTAGAGGTTCCAGAATGTCTGCCTTCAGTTTTTCCCTTAGATCTTGCTAGTTCTTTCTCTCTCTTGCACTTCAAATAGCCCAATAGCTTTGTACTTCAATTTGTTTTTGTATTAATTATTCTAGCATACCTGAGAGCCATCAGCAGTAGTCATTCCTCATGGAATTAGCCCCAGTACTTAGTAGTTATGATCACCTCTCCTGGCATGATTAAAGTGCAGTTTTCTGTGCTTCCACCCATTAACCTGATGCACTTGGGCATTCTGAGGCACTATTGCAACTGCCTCATGTACACAGACAACCTTCTCCTCTAAACTCCCAACACTCAGACTTGTGAGAGATACACCTATATTACCAAACTGGAAGATATGCACTCTCCAGTGAAGACTGGACTAACTGGTCAAGAGGAGAAGGTCAACAACTGCAACACACCACATGAAACACATAGCCCTCCAGAACACCCACTATCACAGCTCTGACATACTAACAAAAACCACACGCCCACCTTCACAAAGGCACTCAGTAGACATTAATCCAAACAGCAGAGACCACCAAGACAGACATCCACTCAACCACCACAACACAGCACAAACACAGGACACATATCTCACCTACACAGTGTGCCCCTCAACCTAAGCCCCTAAGGCTAACCACCTTGCCTAATGTAGTAATCATAGGTGACTCAATAGTGAGGTACACAGATGTCCCACTCACTAGGTTGAATATGGAGAAGGTAACAGTCAGCTGTCTATCAGGTGCCAGAATCCAACACATAACACACCCAGTCAGGTCACTCCACAAAAACTACAAGTATCACTCTGTCATTGTCCATGTGGGTTTGAATGACTTGAGACACATCTCCCTAGACTACATGAAAAGAGACATGGTGGAGCTCTCAGATTATGTGGGCCAGGCAGGTATGACAGTAGCCCTGAGCAGTATACTACTGTCACCCAGAATGATACCGCAGTACAAACAACAAATGATTGACTTCAACAATTGGCTTAAGTGTCTGCTGTCATTCTCAGGGGATCCAGTATCTGCCTGCTTGGAATGACATGACTGATGGACTGTGATGCCTTGTCAGAGATGGCCTGCATCTGTCAACCCTGGGTTTCCAGGTACTGGCTACGTCTCTTTCTACACATATAGTGCCTTTTTAGGTGGTGTTCCAAATCAAATTACCACTGAAACAGCTATAAATAAATACTATCTGAGGGTCATGCTGCTCAACACTAGACATCTAAATCTCAAGATGCAGTCACTTGAAGCACTCCTCAAAATGGAGAACATTGACATTTATGCTGTAACAGAGACCTGGTTTACAGCAGCAGACAGAACTCTTGCACTACCAGGCTATAACTCATTCCACACCTGTCAGCTGGACCACAGCTCCAAAGGCAGTGGTGTCTCTATATTCATAAAGGATATGCACACCTCCAGACTAGTATCCCAGCATAATGCATCTGAGATACTTCAGATACAACTGACATTGGATAATAGTGCAATCCAGGTCATAGCCTGCTATAGGTCCCCATCCATGTCCCTAGACTCTCAATCCACATTCCTCAACACCCTGGAATCTATCAAGGTCCAACCCAAATGTCTCATACTAGGAGACTTCAACTATCCCTCCATCAACTGGAAAAAGTACTCAAGCACCAATACACTGGCCCAGCACTTCCTGGAATTCATCAGTTCCAATGCCCTGGACCAGCTCATCCTGACCTCCACTAGAGGATGCAGCATCCTTGACCTGTGTTGATTACTAACATATGAGACCATTGCTTGACAACAGTAGTCAATCCCTACCTGGTCAGATCCAACCATAAAATAATCACCATGGAAATCCACATCTCACCCACACCACCCGCAAAGGTAACCACCTTGAAAAACGTCTCCAAAGCTGACTTTGGACTCCTAAAAACAGAGGTGGCTAACTTCACAGCACCCATGCCAATGGAAAATAGCTGCATGACTGCCAAATCCTACACAAATGCACTGTACAAGCATGAACATAAATGCATGAAATTAGCCATACCCAACAGAACCAAGACACTCTCCTCCAAACACTGGAGGCCAATCTGGTGGTCCCCTGCATTAATAATCTGTACAACAGAAGGAAGAAACTGTTGCAGAAAAAGATGGAGTCCCAAGTGTGGGAAAACTCCCTTATTAGTCTCAACAACAACCTGGGCTCCCTCATGAAATCAGATAAAGCCAGCTATGATGGCAGAATTGCAGCAGACACTGACAACAATCACAAAGCCTTTGATAGTTATATCATGAACCTTCACGGCAATACCCAAAAGTGCTCTGAGTTACTGCACAATGCTACCCCCTATACTGAGCCAACAGATATTGCCAACATTCTTGCCAACACATTCAGTGCCAGCTTTACCCCTCTCTCCCCCAAGGGAACAATCAGAATGCCAGAGGAATGCCAGGCACCCAGGATTATTGCAGCCCAGGTTAAACCTGCATTGTCCATGTGCAAGAATAGCTTCCATGGGACCCGAAAATATCTCTGGCTGTGTTCTACTTGAACTACAAAGGTACCTGGCACCACATCTGTGTGCCTTGTTCAGTCACAGCCTCACCTCAGGCTTTGTCCCTCCAAAATGGCACACTGTTGCAGTCATCCCTCTCCATAAAGGGGTAGAAACTACAGACCCTGGGAATTATCAACCCATTAGCCTGATAAGTCTCATATGTACAGCTATGTAGCACATCATCAGGGACCTGATCGACAAAGATATAGGTAATAACCTAACTCTGGACCTCACACAGTTTGGCTTTGTGAAAAGGAGATCCTGCCTGCTCAACCTGGTTGACTTCTTTGAGTCAGTCACCAGGGCTGTGTATGACAGTAAGGCACTGCATACAGCCTACATCAATCTGGCCAAGGCTTTTGATACCAGTCCTCAGCCAGGAATTATTGATGAACCCACCAAACTAGGCATCAACCCCTATATCACTAGGTGGGTTGCAAACTGACTCACAGATAGAACACACAGTGCGAAAGTAGCAAACTCCAAGTTAGACTGCCAACCAGTCATGAGTGGAGTCCCACAGGGATCAGTCCTGGGTACTCTCCTGTTCAGCATCTACTTCTCAGGAGTCCAGGCCAACACAAAGGAACTCTGGCTGACCAAGTTCACAGATGACTGCAAGCTGGGAGCCATCATTAACTCCACAGGTGATGCAGACATCCTACAGAAAGGCCTCACTGAGACCAATGACTGGTGTGGAAACCATGGCCTGAAGCTTAACACCACAAAATGCATCATCATCCCCTTTGGTAAAAACTCAGTTCTGACTAAGTACCACATCAAAGGAAACCCACTGAACACTGTAGGTGAGGCATTATAAGAGATCTGGTAGCACAGGTTGACAACAACCTCTCCTTTAACCATCACATTGCCACTGTGGTCAGGAAGTCCTTCTATATGGTACATCTCATTACCAAGGTTTTTGCATCCAGGAAGAAAGGGGTCATCATCTCTGTCTCCTCTTCCCTCATTAGACCAATCATCAAGTATAATGGCCCATTTGGCATGTACCTCACTAGACACCTGCAACAGCTGGAGAGGCCACAGAAGTACCTCATGAAGAGGATCCTAGGCATTAAACGCATGTCCTACACAGACAGACTCAAAAGACTTCAGTTATTCTCTGTTTCATATCACCTTCTTAGGGCAATCTCTGCTTAACTTACAAAGCCATGTCTGACCCAGCTCTTTTAGAAATGCGACATCTAAAGACATCTCAATACCTCTGCACCACACACTGCAGAGACCTCAATCTCATTACCACAATCAACACAAAATGCTGGATGGACAGTTTCCTCACCCAGAGACTGCACATGCCCCGGAATAGACTTCCCATACATGTCAAGCAGACCACCTAGCTGACCTTGTTCCAGAGAAATCTTGATGAGTGGATGGATATTAGAAAGTTCACCCTGGGGATCACTCCAGTGGCTCTACTTGATAGAGGCACTGGGAGCTAACATCGGGTGGCACAATGGCAGGGCACTTCTATGGGCTAGGCTTGAAATGGCTCCAGGTCCATTAGCCTAGTACACACCTATGAACCTATAAGGGGAATGACATCAGCATGACTGATAAAGTAAGGCAGTAGGTAGGAAACTTATCAAAATACTTCATCCTGCAAGCATATACACTTACACACACACTTGTACATCCACACACAAATTTGCCAGCTCTGAGAGTAGAACCCCTCCCTATCTAGTTATTTGTACTATAGTGTTACACAGTTATCACATGTGCTACAGAGCTTATTGGGCTGACATCTGGCCAAAGGTGCTGATAATGGGAATGGCGTCAGCAGGACTGATAAAGTATGGCAGCAGTTGGGAAACTTATCAAAATATTTCTTCTTATAAACCACACACACGCATTTGCCAGATCTGAAAGTAGAGCTCCTGCCTATCTAGGTATTTGTACTATAGTGTTACGCAGTTATCACATGTGCTACAGAAATTATAGAGGTGATTGGTGTCCAATGGTACTTCTAAAATGAATGACAGCCACAGATCTTGTGAAGTAGGGCAATGTGAAGTGTACTGAGTGGGAACAATCTCCTAATACTTAGACCTATGGACAAACACACACACACACACACACACACACACACACACACACACACACACACACACACACACACACACACACACACACACACACACACAGACACACACACAGGGAGATGATGTGATATTATAAACCCAACCTCAGTACTGTTACACAGTGGGGCTCACCTTTTATACTGGCACGTGCAACTGTTTACAACTGGTATGCCACTGTCCATAGCAGGACATCACTGTCTGCCATTCAGAGTATCCGCATGTGTGACTCACTCTGTCTGTGTTCCCCTGTGTCTCTCTCTCTCTATCACTGTCTGTCTCTCATGTCCCACATCTATGTGTGTGTATGTTTGACATATGTTATTTGTTGCCGATATATATGTGTGTGTATCTCACACAACAGATACAGATATGTCACATATGAGCCACCTACAGCTAGCTGAGGGTAATCCTGTCTGATGTGTGTGTGTTGGAACAGTTGAGGTATACATAGCTGTCTGTATGCACAGACATATATACAAAATACAGTCATATATTCCGATGTGGGTTCCAACATGTCCTGTGATTTTCCTGTGATTCTCTAAGTGTAGGCACATGCCCAGTGTGACCTTCTATAGTTAGAGTGGGACTACATTCTAAAGATAGGTGAACTCCAGTCCAGGATTTTGTGTTCTACAGCCATACCTCTCAGGAGTACACAGGACTTTCCTTGGGGTACTTGTTTTGTTTAGCAGACATGTTCTGACATAGCTGTAGTCTGACACTGCAATGTATTGCATCATTACCTAGTGACAGACATCCTCAGATCATCACAGTGCTTTACCAGAAGAATACTAGTTGTATGATGCATAGGCCAATATTATGAGGGCAGCTATGTAGATTCTTGCCCAACAAGGCCATTTGTGGGGTATGGCTACAGCCAGTTTAGTAATGACATGGCTGTGTAAACAGTCTAGCAACCTGGTGATATACTGGCTGGGGATCTCCTGCTTGTGTGGTATTTTTCTAACCTGAGAAGTCATAGTGTGTGGGCATACCTCTCACCTGTACATTTTATGGCAGACTGTCCAGGTGTTTGGCTAAAAGTTTCATCTTGACTACGTAAATGTGTGTTTTTATGGCAAGTTAGTTACATATAATTGAAGAGTAATGTTACAAAATAATGGCAGACATTACTGTTTCAGACTACATAACCTTCAGACAATTCCTGTTACTGCAAACCCCTCACCCTACCAACTCTCTCAGTATGTAAGGGCGATATTTACAACATATGCCTATCATTGTCCCTTTGTTCTACTTTTATTTCTGCCCTTGTCCAGACATCTTGCTATCAGAGATTGGGAGTTATGGGTGTGGGTAGAGAGTGCATTCTCCTGTGCAGGCATGTCCATTATATGTGAAAGCAAACATAAGAAAAAAGGATTATTGAGAATAACCACTGGCAACAGTACCAAAAAGCACTTATATTCACAAAAGCCTTGGAACCTCAGCTAAACATCCTTCAAGATGTAACTAATATGTGTAGTATATTCCACATAGCACTATAACTTCCAGGTATGTCAGTGGCAGAGCAGTGGGTGTCAATGACATGCATAACAGTTGACACTGCAGTTATCTGCACATGGCCCTGTCAAAGACAGCACTGTACCTAGGGCACTACAAGATGACTGCCAGGAGAACGTGCTGGCCAGATCCGGACAGTATTAACCACACATACACATAGCTCATTGAGCCTTGCATATTGTGGAGAGGCAACATGTTTTCATGTGTATTGGTACAGCCCTGCCAATGTGTTCTCTGCTGTTATTTCTCTGCAAACATGCATGTTACTGCATTTGTGTGGGTATATGGGGGGCACACATGTCAACTGTATACATTTGCACAGACTGTGCTGATATTTGCTTTACATTTTGGTTCCATTTATCATACTATTGTGCCCTGTCTTGGGGACTAGAGGCATATCAGTAAAAAGCCCAGGTCAGATTGTACTGGCATACATTTGAGTTTCAGACTTCTTACCCTTCATAGCCTTACTGCAACTGTGGGTCCTGCTGTGCTATTACTGTGTGAGTCTGTAGGGAGATAATTCAACACTACCACCATTTGTGTACCTTTAACAGACATTTCTCTGTGATTTTCCATAGCTGACTTGCTGTGTGGGTGTGAGGGGTAGGTATGGGACCTCCACACTGAGATCCATGCCTGTGACCTATGACCCCCCAGTTAGTTGGCCTCACACATATACTGCAGTGGTATTTGCCACCTTGGGTACTACTGTGTAGTGTGTGGAGGCCAGTTTTGGACAGACATTTCCTGGTGTCCTACACAGCTGTCAGTTGTGTGCAGCTATCCCAGTAGGCCACCCCATTCCCTTGCATGCATGCAGCATTACCATAGATATGCTAGCAAAACATACTAATCCATTAATTTATTGTTAATAAGACTGACTTACCTTGTGCTTGCAGCAGTTGTGAGGATGGTGCTTGAGGGCCACCTATGCTGGATGCACACAGTACACTGCCTATACATGGTAAGTTACAGGTAATGTGATGTGTGTGTCATCCATTTTACTGTGTGTGCGAGTCAGAGAGAGTTGTCAGTCCCTGGGGTCCCTCCAGTGTCAGTGTGTGTGCTATGCGTTGCATCTTTGGCAAGGCCTGAGCATACTGGGCATGGTTCCGTCTGCTTACAAGCAGGCTCAGAGGCCTCCTCCTGTGATTCCCTCTGCACCTGTGGGGACCTTGGCAATGGTGATGGGCTGTATGGCCTTTCCCCATGCTGTTCCTGCTGCAGCTGTTTCCACAGGGTCATATTGTGTAGCATAGGACATACTATGAACATATGTGCACATGTGGCTGGAGAGTACTGCAAGGCTCCACCAGATATGTCAAGGCAGTGGAACCGTGACTTGAGTATCCCAAACACATGCTCTATAATGATCCTGGTTTGTGCATGTGCCTTATTATGATGTTCTTGTGTGGGTGTGTGTACATTTCTGATGGGTGTCATCATCCACGGCTCCAGTGCATAGCCAGCATCCCCCACCAGATGGCCATATGGGATGCCCCCACTGGAAAATGCCTGGCACAGCTGTGACAAATGCCAGATGTGGGAGTTGTGATAGCTTCCAGGGCTGCAAGCATACACATTCATGATAATGCCCTGGGCATTGCACATTACCTGGCAGTTGATGGAGGGGAATCCCTTGTGGTTTATGTAGACCCAACCATATTTACTGGATGGTGCTTTGATGTGGATGTGCGTGCAGTCTATGCCACCCAGTACCTTCGGGTATTCTGCTATAAGGTGGAAGAGACGCATATTGCTGGTCTTCTCCTCACGGGTGTTAGGGAAGTAAATGTGCTCACCAGCATGTGGTAGCATGGCATCCAGGAACTGGAGGAGTACCCTGGATGCAGATGCCTGTGAGACCCCCATGATGTCCCCAGTAGGTCTTTGGAAGGTACCTGAAGCTAGAATTCTTAGGGCTGCACTTACCTTGGTATCCACTGGGATGGGTTCCCCTCTGTTGGTTCTAGGTCTGAGTTGAGGCCGGCACAGCTCAGTGATTTGCTGAAGTATGTCTCTGTCCACCCTGTAGCACTCTATTATCTCCAGATCATGTATCCCCTGGTAAGTTATACTGGGTCTGAACACTCTTCTCCTCCTCCTTGGTCTGTGATGGTTGTCAGCATTATCATCCTCTCCGCCCTCAGCCTCTAGCACATACTGATGGATCAAAGCAATGGCAGCCCCTAACATTTTTCCAGTTAAAATTCCCCCGCATATGTACACCTATGGTGCAGAGTTTCTGGGAAAAAACAGACTGTAAGGTGTTTCCATACTTTATACTGTTGTAATGCAGATGCTGCCTGCATGATTGGCTGACTATGATGCATTCCACCTGCCAGCTATGTTATTTGCAGTTGATTACTTTAATTCTGCTATTTTACTTTTTTTTTTTCTTTTTTTCCCTTCCCATTTCCTTTCCTTTTAAGCTCCAAGGCATGCTGTGCAAACCCGATGCCCAAATGTAAACAGTCCTGTTATTTCCAGGGAGTTTTCTTGTTTTGTTTTAGACCAGGTACACACTGTGCAAATCCATTTAGTTAATGTAAACAGGAAGAAATGGCCCTCCCCTGGGTGCAAACATGTTCCTCATTTCATGGAATAAGTCAACACAGACTCAGACACACCCCCTTGTTTAGCTGTGCTTAGCTAAGCTTATCTCTGTACCATAGGGATCCAATATGTTTACAGCATGCCTGACACAACCCCTTTTCATGTCGGTTGCTCCTCCTAGTTAAACTACCGTGCTATAGTACCTGCACGGTTAGGTGCAGTTTGGGACTTAGAAGATTTTTGTGATTCTATAAATTTCCCCTCATTTGCATACCCCACTGCCTTATTCCATAGTTACTGTACTAACACAGAGCCTTTCCCCTTGACAACCAGTGTTCCCTTGTATTGTTTTGATTCTGCATGCCATAGACTATAATGGCAAAATGCATATTTCCCTTAAAACTGAGTTTTCATATTTTTTTTATATTTTCGGCCCGATCCCGTTTGTGCGCCTTTGCCATATGCTTAAACGGCCGAGATTGGACAAAAACTAAAGTTTGATTTTTATAAAAAAGAAACAGTTTTCCATGCCAATGGCCATATATTTGGTCATTGGCATGCCTAAACACTTTAATACATGCTTTTTTAAGAGCTGTTATGCCTCCATTTTGTTATTTGCAGAAATGTATTTGGTTAGTAACCAAATACATTTCTGCAAATAACACTGTTCTTGCACTGATACCTGTGTGCTTGGTGAATCACTAATTCACCTTATTTGCATGGTGTTCACCAGTAAATGAGGTAATTAGCATTCTGCAGTCATATCCGTACAGGAACAGTGTAGGCACACTCGTACACATCAGATCAGCTGTTTGCTGGATCGCTCGGTGGCCATATTCCATGCAGGAATGGCTACACTGTTTCTGCATGGAATTTTCAGCTTAATGAATCCCAGGGACTGTGTTGTTTGGAAATGCAACATAAATTGAACTTCAAAACATATTAAAATGTATTAACTAACACATCCCTACATGGAGAGTTTGAGGATGTATTTACAGTGAAGGTGCATTTTGAAATGTACAATAAAATTGGACTTTTTTATTGTAGTACAAGAAACTTGTACTATCTGCCATAAACAGTTCCTTTGGGATGGGGGGATGTATTTAAGGCATACCTCTCAACCTCACAATAAATCTTGACAAAGCATACATTAATGGGTAGACAAAGGCCCCAAAACAGGGACAGATTTTAAATATTGCTCTTATATACTTGTTTCTAGAATAACAGGATGTGTATTGGCATGCATTTTTCAGAAGGATATGAAGTTTGAAACTCAAATGTATGTATTTATTTAATGGCTTCATTATCCAGTAATTTATCAGTAAACCATACCTCTCAACTGTCCAGATTTTTACAAAATGTCCAAATTTTTGCCTCATATTTTTGGACTGTTCCTCATAAAAATTGTGGTTTTCTAGCAGATCAGTAAAGACTGATAAATAATGACAGACATTTGAGTTTCAGACTTCATATCTTTTTAAAAATGCATGGAAACACATAACCTTTAATTCTATCAACTTTCTAAGTTTATAAGAGCAATATTTAAAATTTGTCCCTAATTTTGGGTCTTTCTCCCCTATTATTGTTGGCTTTGCCCAGACTTTTTGTGCTAAGAGGTTGAGAACTATGCAGTAAACCACACATTTTATGAGGAACAGACCAAAAATATGAGTTGAAAATCTGAACAGTTGAGAGGTATGATTTAAGAGAAAACATGAAGAAAGGTGCTTAGGAAACAGCTCTTGCTATGCAAATATAACTATAACTTATGGCCATACTACCCTGAATGCACCCGATCACATCTGAACTATTGTGCTCTATCTACTTAATAAAAAAATTAAAATTATTTGGCTGATTCTAAAATGTATCAATATTTCCTTCTAATTCGGAATTCCATTGAGATGTTGCCTATATGTAACTTGCTCTACACTTTTGGTATCCTCTGCTGTAAACTGGACTACAGAATGTGTAAAAATATTAATTATTTATATCTTCTCACACAGCATTTAGCTTATGCTCTATGGTTTACTATCACATACTCAAATCTACTCCATTCGAGTGTTAAGATGTCTGAAGCACATATTCAGAAATCTCAAAACCGAACACAAAAAATGTCTAAGGCAGCATTTTAGTAAACTCGAAATTTCGAAAATGTTGACTTTACTGAAATGCTGCACTTCTGCTCAACATTAACAAACACTTTTGAAGGGGGACAAGCCCCCCTGCACCACCCATGTGGGGGTCTGTGCCCCCCACACACCCCAACTTATATATACAAACTTCAAGATCGCACTACAGTGAATGAAAGGGTACATTTCCCGATCTCCGCTATAGTGCAATCTGCACCACAATGTCGAACCTTACAACAGCGAATGCTCACTATTGTAAGGTTCAAAATTGTGGCATTCGTAATTTCAGTTTTGCCAAAGGTAGTTTCACACAAATGTCGAGTGCGATCAACAAAGTGATTGCAAGCCTGCTCTACTGCCAATTACACAATGATGGTCATTGTTATTCAAAAACGAGCACACTGATTGGACAGACCAACCAGCATGCCCATTGTAAATCGAGCACATTCCAATAGAAAGGAATCTGGCTGCTAAAGTACCGTTGAGAAGCCTGACTTTTTTCTATTCATATGTGCTACAGAGGCACACCTCTCAACTGTACAGATTTTCACAAAAATGTCCAGATTTCTGCCTTGTATTTTTATTCCTTTCCTCATAAAATTTATGATTTTCTGAAAATCACTGAGGAATAGTCACTAAATAATGACATGCATTTAAGAGTTTCAGATTTTATATCCTTCATACAATGCATACTAACACAAATCCTGTTATTCTAGCAGCTTTTCATAAGTTTATAAGAGTAACGTTTACAATCTGTCTTTCAGACAATGCACACTAACACAAATCTTGTTATCCTAGCAGTTTCCAAGTTTATGAGCAACATTTACAATCTGTCCCTACTTTCGGGCTTCTGTCCCCAGTTATTTAATTGTTTGTCAACATTTCTTGAGCTAAAAGGTTGAGAGATATGTCGAGGGCAGACCAAATACAAACAAAATCAGGCATTCTGTAAAACTAAAGAAACATACCTGATTTTCCTTGTATTTCTCCACTGTCTTGGCAGATTCTTGTACCTCTGAGCTTTCCAAGTTTTATAGTAAAAAATAAATAAATAAATAAATAAATAAAAAAGAAATAGAGATTCTCCTTTTTCCATTGCTTCTATTGAACAGCACTTATGTACTGTGAAAGCTGGAAACATAAGTTCCATACACATGTGCAAGGACATCAACAAGAACAGGAAACAAAAGGGAGGAACACTATGGTGCCATTTTACAAAGACATTGTTTAAGAAAGGTAAGCAATTTCTTTCTTTCTTTCTTTCTTTCATTCTTTCTTTACTAATGTCATTGCATAATCACTTCACCCCCAGGATCAAACGGGTTCCTACTGCATGATCGCAGATGCATTTTGTCGAATGCGTCTTGATCGAACCTAAAAGAACGAAATGGCAAAATAGCGAAGTGGCTTTTCAGCGAATTTTTTCCCTGGGAAAGAATTCACTTGGCCACTTTTGTTACTTTGCCATTTTTGGCACTGTAGTGTGATCTCGGAGTTGGCATATTTAAGTAGGGGGGGTGTGGAAGGCTTGCCTCCCCCCACCAAATTATGTAATGTTTTAAAGTTTTTTTTTTTTGTTTTTTTTTGGGAGGTTCCGACATTGTAAACTTTTGCTTACATGGGGTCGATTAATTATCGTTTGCTTTTGTAAGCGTGTGATAATATAATTTAGACCCGATCAAACTACGCCAGCCATGGGGAAATCATCATATACCCACACCTACTCATCGGTTATTGTTTAAATATGTTTTAATGTAGAAATCATATTAAACACAGGAAGACAATGACATTATTGCATTTTACTAATAACTCTATAAGAAATCATTACTTTCAAAATATTCAGACAAGCAGCTGAGGACTTACCTTACAAAAATTAGCTCCTAGCTCTACTTTCTCCAAAGAGGTTGTATTTACTTCAAATAAGTAAAATATGGCATCAGAGTCATTGATAATTATGTTCTTTCCTGGGACGTTTCTACTTAGATTGGTATTTATGTTTGACCTGCAAGTTTAAAAGATGCACATTTTTACTGAAAGTAGTAAGACATTCTAACTGAGCCTCATAGCTTTTACCAGCATAGCAGTTTCTCATTTCATTTAATACATTTAATTTAATGTTACATAGGCTTTAAAAAATGTCCTGCTAATAACTCCTTTAATAGACTTACCCCAGGATTCATGAAGCTCGGCGCAAGGACGGCGTTAGCCTTGCACCGAATGTGTGGCGTAGAGATGGCGCAGCAGCACCATATGCATGTTAATGAAGGCACGCTGCTGCAACGTCCACATGCACAAGAAACGTACGCAAGTGCAGGGGGCATGTCTAAGCGCTGCACAGAGGCATGAACATGTCGGCTGCAGACGCGCAACCTAAAATGCTGACTAGTACAGCCTGCATCTAATAGCAATCACTCCTGTCAATGTCCGTGGATACTGAAATGTATGCAAAACATACAAGACAGTTTTGCGAACACCAAAATAAAAAGTAAACACAAAGGCACATAGCTGAATATTGAGTCCCTGTCACTCAAACAAATGACATTTAAAACCCCATGCCTGTATTCCATTGTAGTGTTGATTGTTATACCAAGTGGAAGCGAAACTCAGTGTGTTTGCGCACAGCTGCCCTTTGCTAAGCCTATCCCAATGTTTAGGGTTACCATCTGTCCCACTTTGTGAGGGACAGTCCCTCTCTGGGCAGTTGTGTCCTTACCAAAAATATTAAAAATGGCAAATGTCCTGCGATTGTAGGACATAATTACGTCCCATATTTTATGTAATAGTTCCATAAAATAGTTATTTCTGTATCTAAAATACCTAAATGTTACAAGAAACAGATTAAACAACTAAACTGCTACAAGAATAAGCTTTCATTTAGGCATAAAAGTAAAGTTCTATCCTTTGTACTGACCATGGGTATGTGTCGGCCTGTAAAATCTGATGTGTATCCCGAAAATGCCCCACTTTGGCCATTTGAAAAGGTGGCAACCCTACCAATGGGCAGAGCATTCACTCAATATCTGCCCATTGTCGGTCCAAGTCGTCCTTGTCTGGATGGCCCAAAGATGAATGGGTATTATCCGGGTCTACCTACCATGTCATGAAAGATAAGCATTTGCGTGTACCTATGTGCGTGAAGTACAGCATGTGGAAGATCAAATATGCTAGGGTTGTCCTCACAACCATATTGGTACCAGAGATATGTAGAGTATGCAATGTGTTCTGTTGTCTGTGCCATGGGCCATCAACCAGAGAAGGGATGGATGGTGTGTGTGGAATATGGGGGGGGTGACGGGTAATGTAATAATTCACCAAGGGGAGACTGGGTCGGATGTACAATAGGTGAACTGGAGGTGTACGAGGGAGCAGTGGGTGAATCAGAAAGGAAACCAAAGAACATACATTCACATCCGCAATACACCCTGACAGGCCATACTGCAGAACATAATCCCACAAACATATGAACATTAAAATGTGCGATACACATGTACAGAAGCATTACCGGCTCACACCCACATAATGGTCTGGCCTGAACTAAGCCATCCAACCCCAACACATCTGGATACATAACTGAATACCCATTATCCCCTCCACAGCACACTACCCCCCCCTTGCTGAATGTCTAACAAAACCACCCATACTTGGGTTGCTAGCTTGGCGCAACTATATCTGCACATAATGTCCCCTACCCATATTTAGTAGGCAGTCTCACCCTAGGCAGTCTCAGGCTTGCAAACTAGGTATCCCTTGCATGTATAACCCTCCCTCATTTTCATAAAGCCAAAAGAATTGGAGTCATTTGCGTCCAAACTTTTTGGCCATCCCTCATGGGATAAGTGTCTGTTCTAAAGATTAGACTTAGTGGCACGACATGATGTCCAGCCCCGTAGACATCTGGACACAAGTTGCATTAGCAGTAGTTGTCCACAAACCTGCTCAGACTCCAGCCAGTCCTGCAGAAACTACGACCCGGCATTAAACACCTGACTGTGATGCACGTCTCCCCATGTGCATTATTGGGAATATATACCTTTCACATGTTCCCACAAAGCTTTCCCATAGCCATCTTCCAAATAGTACATGTCCACAAATTGTATACCCCGTCCAGGTTCCTTGTCATAATGATGCACACACCCCCTGTATACAGATGGTACAGATACATCCCGTATGTGGTTATTCATATACATGGCCATGTATAACTCCAGATATGTAGTCATATATCTATAAATGTGCATACTTATATTCGCATAGCTATACATCACACATACATACATATAAGTAGTTGTCAAGCATGAGTCCAATTCATAAATATGTATACTTGCAAATGTATACATATGCCTCTCAGAAACATATGAACAGTAACAATGTACTATACATATGTACACCAACCGACTGTCACATTTGTTGCCAGTACTGTGGAATGGCTGTAGTAAAGTCATATATCCTAATTACCATCCATACAGACTGTATCCCGGATGGTTTAGTGGTAAAACCAGTGATTATGGTGTTCCTGTTCCCAGGTCCAAGCCATGCAAGGGCTGCTAATTTTATATGATGCCCACAATAATGGCAGTCAGATATAGGGTGATTAAGGCTCTTTAAAGCAGACGTAAGCAGGTATGAACAACAGTAAGTGGCAGTCAATCAACAGTATGGGAAATGTAAATAAGCATGTAGGTGTATATGCATGTGTATGTACAGACAGACAGACAGATATATATATATATATATATATATATATATATATATATATATATATATATGTATATATATCCATGAAGAATGAACATGGTCACAATAAAGCAGTCATAACAAATGTGAAGGGAAACAGCAGCGGAACCCCCCCCCCTATAGTATTTACTGCTGTCATATCAAGCTGCCCAGAAGTGAGCAAACCTCCTGCATCTCCAACCACAGGTAGGATGCTAACAGTAGAACTAACTATGTCAGCATGCTAAGTCTGATTTTCAGACAGGTACAGGACAGTCCCAGTCACCATTCGGATGACCAAAAACCAGAAGACTAATTGAACACCCTGACCATTATATGAACATATGTCCCAGGACTATAAGCTTGAGACGTCTGAATATACTTGGAGTGAGCCAACATACGGGACATGTCTAGAGCAGTAGGGAGTGGCGCATGTGTAATGGTGTGGTTTATTTCCGACCAGAGAATAGATGACTGCTGTGTTAGTGATGTTGTGCTGTGATTGTTCTGCTAACTATGAACCATGGGTATACATGCAAATGGAGAAGCACAGCAATAGTGTAGTGGTTAGAGCATCCACCTATCAAGCAGACATTGCCAGTTTAACTGCAGCACACACCATTTATGATGCGTAATCCATATAGGAGCATATCTTGCTAATTTTATGCTGTATAACAATATAATACCATTGAAATGTGAACTGGGGTGATGTAACACAGTAAGAATGCAGAAGGTGTTTGCGTGATGGGAAACAGTGGTTAAATGGAAAACCACTACTGAAAAATGTTGTACTCACCCTTTGTCCAATGGCCCTTGTTCTGCCCAGCAACACAATAAACAGCCTCGGCCAGGCTTGATGCCAGGACCCTACACATCACAATCAATGTGATTTACCACTAAGCCACGGCAGGTATACCTATCTCTGATGTTTTCACAAACATAGCAGACAGCACAGTCATTTAACAGTATGATCAAAATAATTAATCATGTAGTTGTATATGCATGCGTACGTACACACACACACACACATATATATATATATATATATATATATATATATATATATATATATATCTACAGAATGAACATGGGCACAAGAAAGCATTCATAACAAATGTGAAGGAAAACAGCAGCAGCACACCCGCATTATATAGTGCTGACAGATCAAGCTGGCCAGAGGTGGGCAAAATCCCTGCATCTCTAACCACAGGTAGGATGCTAACAATGGGAATAACCTTATCCATGTGCTAAATCTGACTTTCAAACTGGTACAAGGCAGTCCCGGTCCTCAGTCAGACAAGCCTAAACCCGGATGACCATATGAACACCCTGACCATCATACAAATATATGTGCCAGGACTATAGGCTTGGGAAGTCTGAATATACTTGGAGTGAGTCAACATGCGGCACGGGTCCAGAGCAGTAGGAAATGGCGCATGTGTAGTGGTTAGAGCACCCAACAGGAGATCAGATGCCTGCTCTGTTAGTGAAGGGTTGAGGTGTGTGTTTGGGTAACTATGAACCATGGGTATACGTATAAATGAAGGAGAACACCAATAGTGTAGTGGTTAGAGCATCCACCTAATGAACAGGCATTCACGGTTCAAGTTCGACTATAACACATATCATTTTCCTTGTGGAATGAATGTTGTTCTGCTGTAAAACCGACAATATAACATATAAAAGTGAATGTGAGTATCGCATGGGACTTTTAACCAGATCCCTTCAATCAAAGTGGCACTGTCATAATGAATAAGGCACTAGTAAGCACAAATAAGCAGCAGTAAACATGTAACACACAGTAAGCATATGCGAGTGCGCTTGTGCAGGTGTAAGCAGCGCCCAGCATATGAAATGTATATACATATGTAAAGAT
>NC_056742.1:370108887-370188887 GCF_019279795.1 Protopterus annectens
GGTGCTGTGTGCAACATCATCATCATGATAAAGGTAAATGGAGTAACCATAGAGGGACCGGTAGTGTTGTGTGTACAATGGGGTCATCCTCATCACATATACCTGGACAATTTAGGAGTGATATGCATACCAGGATTGTGCGCCTGGGGGACAGGGGTGAGGATAACAAGTGTATGTTGTGATGCATATTACAAGGGTTACATGTGTCCATTGGGCACGTGTGTGAAATGGACAGCTATGTATAGGGCAGATGTTGTCCTAGGAACTGATTGGCCTTATGTTTCTGTAGGGTGAGAGTGGGATGTGGGAGAAGGAGAGTAGGTATGCACATGGAGGATAGGTAGGGTAGGATCACAGACAAGACACCATACAGGGTCAGTATATGACACATGTGGGGCGATACACCTCAGATGGGGATGGGTGTTTGGCATTCACAAGCCCATGGGAACAGTGGGACGGAGGTCCCTAGCCATGGGCAGCTGCCACTGCACCGAAACAGCTGCAAAGGAGGCAGTGCTGGGGGCTGTCCAGGAGGGACAGCCTCACCCTGTAAATGTGACACTCCACCCTTGAGCTTGTTTATCTGGCTTTGGACCCCCTTAGTGAGCCCCCAACACACCACATCTGGGACCACACAACAGCAGACATGTTCTGCCTGGCCCTGCTCCCAGGGGGGACATGCCCCATCCTCAGTGGTGGCACCACCAGAGTCAACAAAGGTTGAGGTCCAAGGCTGGGCTCCAGATGTGCTGGTGCCTGGTGCCATGGTCAGCTGAAGTGGGACAGGAGGTTCTGCTGGGACCTCCCAACCCATACAGCCTATGGTGTTGAAGTTTAAACTCAGATATGGCTTAATGATAGACAACAGCATTCAGGATTACTTACAACAGTATGCATAGATATCACCATCAACCCAACACAACGGATGGTATACATTTGCAGAGGGAGCACAACACATGCATATATACTGCATGACATCTGTACAATGTGTAGTAGACGTGTGACTGCAGCTATGAACAGTTGCCCATTATTGGCTTGTCACTGGGAACCCCAGACAGTGTCTGTCATACCACTGTTTCATGTGACATTTGTCTGATCAGGGATGCGATGGCAATAACACATCCCTATCACCATGTACTGTCTGAAATCCTCACACTATGTTTCTGCTGTGCACAGATGTGTGTTCATTGTGTAACACAGGAAACAAATGGTTCCACACACTGACCAGTCCAGAGATGGCCCCACAGATGGGCATCCCCTCACAAACAGAGTACTGTCATGTCTGTTTTAAAACATGCAGAATAGCCATTACCACACACAACATGTTAAACAGGCAGTAGTCTCAATGCAGCATAGCTACACTTACATGCTGTAGTCATGTGTGGCACATCACTCTCCTGTCTTTAGGCTATTTCCCACTGTGTATGATGTTTGAGGAACATCCATATATCATCTGTGATGCCATTTCAGGACACCACATCCAGGTACCGCTCACAGCAACTGTCATGGCCAAACACCAACATGATGTTTCTAGATAGTGTACTGTGTTTATCATGCGAATGGCTATGGGAACACCATCACAGCTGTTCCACATGCAATCAGCTAGAGGAGGACTGCAATAGGTGCAGAGGCCATCACCTGATCATGTCCATCACTTACAATACACATGCTGCTGCTGAGCAGGTGTACACCTCCACATCCACCAGAGAGTGTGTGGGAGGGACAGACAAAGTACACCAGAGAAGGGCTTGGAGACTAAACCCTAAGTATCGTCTGCCACACACTTAACAGTATAGGGGTCAAAGTCCTGACTGACTAGACATTACTATTACATGTGCATGAAGTTACTACATGTGCCACAAAGCCAGCATGTTGCTGTGCTGTAAGAACATATATGTGTGTAGGTGAGAGACATCTGCAACAGAGATATAGTAGACATACATTAGGTGTAGCACACATGGCTGTCCATGTGAATGGATGCCATTGTCACCACAACCACACTCTCTAATGGACTCACATTGACACTCTTTGCCAGGGCCACAAATACACACCCTAACTACTTAGTTTTCCACACTGCAGTAATGTACAGGACTACATGCACCACAGGGGATATCTGGAGGTTCTATGGGCTAGGGCATGTGAAAGTGTTTGACATCTGTTGGTATGCCAATGAGGGTTATACTGGGAGTGACTGTGGTTGGGAGCATCATAACCCACACGCAGACACAAGGTGCCAGT
Source organism: Protopterus annectens (assembly GCF_019279795.1). Taxonomy (NCBI): domain Eukaryota; kingdom Metazoa; phylum Chordata; order Ceratodontiformes; family Protopteridae; genus Protopterus; species Protopterus annectens. The sequence continues at coordinate 370,111,126 of NC_056742.1, forward strand.
ACTGACATGCATGTATGCATTGCTTCATGGGTATGTAGTAGTTGGCTGAGCAAGATGACTGTACAAGGCTGTGTGAGGGGTAATCCTTGGCATCGCGCCACCCAACAATGGTGTGCAGTGTGGTACAGGGGTGTAGTGTCTGCAATGTCCCACACAGATGGGTACTGCATGATCTGCCCTGACAGCCTGGTTACCATTGTGTATGGCCATAGCTTTGCAATGCATGCCATGTCTGTGTTTGATAGTCCTTCACATGGACATTGCCTGGGATGTGCATGTCCCACAATACTGTACAGTGACATGTACAGGTGTACCTGGTTTGGCAGGCACATGTTGTGTACACAGACTGTTATCCCCCCGATATGCCAATACTAGCCTGGTGTGGTGAAACCTGCTTATAGTCAGCAGGTCGACCCTGCACCTGCATTGATAGCATGATACATGTATTCCCTGGTGTCAGTGGCATTGGTCCATACAAGGCACATGTGTACAGCATTGTATGGCCTCTGTGGATCACATTTGATGGCACTACATATGTTGCAGGCATCCAGTGGGGAACATAGTGAAGGCACATTGTCCGCAATTATGTGCCTATTGTACTGCTGTACAGGGTGCCATGTCCTCTGCAGCCCACTGCATTGACACCATGCCTATCTGTCATCAATGTGCATGGTACTAGCAACATAGCAAGATATCCTAGGCAAGTGTGTTTGTGTATGGCATATAGGTGCAGGACATATACCGGGTACTAGTAGGGTTGCATACTTTGCTCACCAGGCCTTTTGCCAGATGTAGAGGTATGGCTTGCCAACACAGTCCTGTGGCTGACTGACATCTGTACTCCTCGTGAGATGGCCAATGTGTCATAAGACAGACCATATAGGAAAACTACAAAATCCGCTCCCCAACATGTCCAGTGGTTAGACACTCACAGCCACCTCTACACAGGCTCTGACAGCCAAACACACACACTTGCCATGTCCTGTATTTGTACACCTACCTACCATATCACACTGCAGCAATATGGATTTAGGGCATGTTCTATGGCGAATACTGGATTACAGCACTCCTGCAGATGTATTCCTAGGTGGGTGACAACAGCAGGATTGACAAAGGTGGTTATGTGATTTGTACAGAGAGTGCATACTCTACAAAGCACTGTTCTTGTCTCATGCAGACACAACACAGTTGGCATGTCTGGGATTAGAACACTGACCTAACTACTTTATCACACTACAGCATTATGCATTACAGAACACGCTCCCAAGATTACTGGGTCACAGGCCTCCCAGAGGTGTATATCTAGGTGGGTGACATCATCAGCCTTGCCAAAGTTGGGTATAGGAATTGTATGGAGTGTGAGCAGTCTAAAAGCATTATTCTGTCCTTAGGCAGATGGAGACACACACACACCCACACACACACACACACACACACACACACACACACACACACACACACACGGTTGGCAAGTCTGGAATTAGAGCACTGACCTAACTACTTTATCACACTACAGCATTACGCAGTTACAGAATGCGCTACCGAAATTACTGGGTCACAGCACTCCCAGAGGTGTATTTCTAGGTGGGTGACATTATCAGCCTTACCAAAGTTGGTTATAGGAATTGTATGGAGTGTGAGCAGTGTAAAACCATTATTCTGTCCTCAGGCAGATGGAGACACACACACACATGCCAGTTGTGGTATCAGAACACCTGCCTATCTACAGATCACTATTACAATACTACATAGTTATGAGTCGCGCCACAGAGACTACACATTTCAAGGCAGTCATTATGACCTTCTAGGAATGCGGACATCAACAGGGATGCTGGCAGTTAAGATGTACATACATGTGAACCTGTGTGTTTAAAGTAGGAATCCACCCTGAACTGGAGTATGCCCATCTGCGGAATGGATGACTACTATCACTATACAGGGTTACAATGGCCATGCCCATACACATAGAGGCACATAACTGACACAAGGTGTCACTGGGCATACTCACACACTTATTAGCACAGGGCTGTTCGGAATGCACTATGTCTCCATCTACACAAGGTTATACTGGGCATGCTCATACACTTAGTAGCACAGGGCTGTTTGGGATGCACTCTGATTCTAAACATGGAAGGCCACAGTGGCCATACTATTACAATTAGATGTAAAGAACACATTGTAATGGACTCAGGTGTTAGTAGTTGTCATTGTTAGCAGGAACGCTACACTACATATATCTGACACCGGTCTTCTACACAATGTTTGCTGCTGTCCATCATCTTAGATATACCATTCTATACCAAGCACCATACTACCACTCGCAGTGATGTCTTGCTAGGAGTGACAACTGCTTGACCAACAAAATGAGCCAATGTCCTGCTGTACTTACGAGGTTGTCCAGTGTTTGTCATTCTGGGATGACATGACTGAAAGTAGACAGGCCTTTGTCACATATCACATACATCCATGATTCAAGGGAGTGGGGATAATACCTAAGTCACATTTGCCCATATACTGCCATTCCAAATCAAATGTCCTAAACACAGGATAACACTCTGACACCTAGAGGACAACTGCATTGTATGCGTATGTTAACCAATGCTAGATGTGTAGCGTTCATAATCACAGCTGCTCACTGTAGATCCAACAATGGGGAATAGTGACATCTGTGCAGTGAAGAACACCTGGCTGAAGGCACTGCAGTGTACAATAGCACTACCACCATATACCTCAGAACCAGACATGTGGGCCATAACACAGGTATGGACCACTCCAGGTGGTGGTGTCCCCACATACATAAAGGCCACTTACATGTACTGACCAGTACTCCCACAAAAGGCATCACAGATGAGTCAGGTGCAGGTCACAGTGTCAAAAGCTGCATTCTGGGATGTAACCCTTAGACACCACCATGCCCTCGGACCACCAACTCACATCCATACATGTGGTAGGACATATAATAGTACAACACCATGTGACCTTTGACCAGTAGACTGTACCTAGCTCTACATCAACTGTGCAGAGTACCCATGTATGGACACAGTTGCATCATGTGTTATGCAATGCAATGACACCACTGTTTGTAACCAGGTCAGCTGTACACATACCAGGGGCCCCTTGTTATTTACAGCATTAACAGATGACTGTTGCTGTACACCAGTAAACACCCTCATGTTTGGATATGACATACATGTACCTGCCCTGGATATGTACATGCCACACACATACAACATATATGTAAATAGCATAGCTGTTGTTGTCCTTTGTGCAGACAGGAGGCTACAGCCATTACACACATGCACATGGAAAGTAGGTCCATGGCTGCTAAATGCTAACAGTGCATAAGGTGTGATATCAATGTTGACAGAGGTAACATTCCCTCTGTACTGGTCACCCATGACACCTATCATATCATACAACAGTCCATGTGTCATGTAGGTCATTGCACATGTCCACCAATTGCAATGCCTACAAACATGCCCAAATGACAGGAATGTAGGACCTACACACATGTACTTGTAGTGGTGTGCATTCAGATACCATGCGTGTGCAGTTGCTGATGTTTGCAGGTGACGTGTATCTTAGTACATCATGAAGTTGCAATGTAGCCTCAACATTGCCAGCTGTATATGGTGATATGCTGAAAGTACAGTAAGATGTACTTCAGGTATGGACAGATGTGTCGACATAACTAAGTGGTGGGGCAACTTTACAGATGGATGTTTGCTGAGGACAGCTCACAGGTGTGTCACAAGCAGTCCTACAATAACCTGTGTAACCACTAAGCTATGGTTTTGTTAATTGAAGGGGAATACACACAACTTAGACAGCGGTCAGGGTGACACCGAAGGTAAATCACTTGACACATGTAACAGTTAAGACCTCCCATGTGCATATATCAGCACAGTTGCCAAAGGAAGCATTAGTACACTTTGTAATGCATGCAATACTGCTGTAAGTCTGTCATACGTATCATGAGATAGGCAGGATTTTGATTCAGAGTACTGGCATGTGTGGTTGTGTGTGTGTCCCTATATGTCACATATGGTGGGGAATACATCTCAGTTGTTACTCACTCTCCTGTACACTGTTGTAGACATCTGTACAGACTGCAATGTAGAAAGTAGGCCATAGGCAGGGGTGTGTATCTCGCACATGTGAGGTATCTGTATGTGCGTGACATAGGTGTATTCAATAGTGAATGCCACAGTGTGTGCATGTGGTGTGTGTGTGTGTGTGCGTGTGTGTGCGTGTGTGTGCGTGTGTGTGTGTGTGTGTGTGTGTGTGTGTGTGTGTGTGTGTGTGTGTGTGTGTGTGTGTATGGCTGTCTGGTCCCTGAAGTGAGGATGTATGTTATGATAGTGAACTGATAAGACCCCTCCCCCATCCAGGTGATGCAATCTACTATCCCTTTTGTTGTCCTCGATCTTAGGCCATACTGACTACCTGTACATGTGTAATCTCTGTGGCGCCTCATGTAAGTGCACAGTACTGTAATGATGATTTGATTTGCACATAGGCAGGGGTCCTCACCTCAACACTAGCAACTGTGTGTGTGTGTGTGTGTGTGTGTGTGTGTGTGTGTGTGTGTGTGTGTGTGTGTGTGTGTGTGTGTGTGTGTGTGTGTGTGTGTGTGTGTTACTGTGTCAGTGAATCCGTGAGTGTGTGGGTGTGTTACTGTGTCTCTGAATACATGTATTTGAATACCTGAGTGTGCAGGTGTAGTTGTGTGTTCACATCCTGTCATGGGAACGTGTATTACTGCTTCCCAATGAGGCATCACGCTTTCCACTGGCCTCCACCCTTGTCATCAGCTAGACCACTGTCTTACCTCCCCACTCCATGTAACTGTACCTGTGATGTCACCCAGTATGGATGTCACGTCTCTAGCCACAGTAGCTTAATACACAGCTATCATGCTCTTGGATCAGTAGATCTGTAGACGTGTTTGGAATGTGAGACTTTCTAACTGTGATATGGAAGCTACAAAGTGCGTGCTGGTATTTTCATACATACCTGTGCATAGCCCACATTTACATATGGGACACTAACTGCAAACACTGACATCCTCCAACACATGCAATTAGATGTGAAGAAGGAAAGCAGAACATCATGACCAACATGCAGTTACTGTTGCTACACAAGACACATACTGTTAACAGTACAACATTCATTCTAAACCTGTACTACATGGTATGTCTGCTGCCTGTCAACAGTACACAACAATTGTAATCTACACTTATCTTCCTAGTCTTTTCACCCTGTGCATCAGACCATATGAGCATGTCCCTGCACCGATGGTGTGGATGACAGGGATGTGGCACAGGCATCATCATATACACAGGGTGATAATGTTTTCCAGAGGCCTAGGCTGCACCATTGGATGATATCATATGTGTGGGTTAGGGCCTTTGATCTAATTGGGCTTGTGTGGATGTTATGCATGTGTGTGTTGCAGTGCCCTACATATGTTTCTGGTGTGTGCGTGTATGTATGCACACAGTTTTGGCATGTGTCTGATCTATACAGGGGTATTATTGACAGCTGCAGACTGTGCAGGCCAGGTTTTACAGTTCACGGTGTCCAGCCACAACCACGTGACTTGTGCCTGCCAGGGGTTGCACGGGCTCTACCAAGCAGAGGTGCGGATTGGGTACTGTCTGATGACACATGTCCACTGGAACTGTGCCCCTGTTGGGACCATCCAGGGCCACGTGCATGTGGCCTGGTGTGGACAGCACAGCACCAGCTGCACTGCTGCTGCTACTGCCACTATGGGAGCTGGCATGTGAGGTAGCTCATTCACGTAGACCTGCAACAGTTGATGTAGCTGACTATGTCCACGTGCCCGATCCCTCACTCCTACCAGATGTTCCAGCACAGACATCTCACACTTGCAGATTGTCATGCCATGGTCAAGGACTCCAACCATGTTACCCAATCATCTATCCAAAACTTCAGCAATCTGCTGTTGAGCATTTGCCATTGCCTGGATGTTGTTGTTTAAAGAATGGACAGCAGCCCTCTGAAGCCTCTGATCTTCTCTGTTGTGCTGTTCAGCACGTGCCTGTGCCACCATTACAGCCTAAAACATGCATCTGGTGACACCAGCTGCTGCGCTCTGTCTTGCAGGGGCATGTTGGCCAGAGGTCCACCTACGAGAAGCACTGGCCACATGCCTGTGTGGGGCATCACCAGTCAGTTGGCTGACACCATGGTGGGCAGGCACACCTTCCATAGCCTCCACACTCTCCTGTTCCAAGCTACCACATGCCAACTGTCCTTCCTCTATGGCCACTAGTGATGGGGTATGTGTTGGCATGAGAACTGTGTGTGGGGATGAAGGGGATATAGGTGGAATGGCAACCAATGGCACAGATTCAGCCCCTGGCAACCCTGCCTGTGCCTCAATCATACGTTCATCATCACTGCTAGAGTCTGTGGGAACACTAACATCAGATGGACTGCAGGAGGGGAATGCACCTACATCAACACCTGTGAGGGGCAGACAAGAACTGTACATTACAATCTATACAATAGACACACACACACACACACACACACACACACACACACAGACACACGCTATGGCACCCAACATGCATGTGATTTAACAGAAGGCATGCAACATGCATGTGATACGGCAGACGGCATGCAGATCAGACAATAATAGTGGTAGTTATCATACATTCCTGGGTTGCACACAACAGCATGCATGTGTCATAGCAGAAGGCATGCAAATTACACAATCATAGTAGTAGTTAGCATACATCTCTGTGTTACATCATGTAGACCAGCACAGGTTAACAGTACACCTGACTGATGTGTGGCATATGACCTTGACAATCACATGTAGTATGACATGTGATCTGCTGACGTGTGCAATGACATGCATACATGTTTAACACAATGGTGCCCTGTCAAATATACAGTGGAGTAATGGTATCCCAATGCAGTGTTGTCTGTCCGCCCTACAGATATACTGCACATTTAGCTGAAGTGCATGGCCATTGCAGGGAATCATGTGGCATCTCTATTGCTATACAGTGTGAGTTACAGACACAGTTCAGAGCTATGACTGTGTTCAGATACAATACATATATACTGTGGAATGTGACCCATGTCACTGAGGTGTATACATACTAAACCATGATATGGAATGTGTGACACAGATCACTGAAGGGTATACGGGTGACACCCCTGCACATCTGCAACCATATTGCTGCTGCCTGGCAACTATGGCCAGACATGGCAAACTCATCAGTACACCATGTCCCACATGACATCTGTGTGCCACACACACACACACATATGAGGAGCAAGGATGACAGTGATGTCCAACACCAGCAAGGGGAATGTACTGTATCTGTGGGCTGATGTGGTTGTCTGTGTATGTATGTGGATACTGTACAGGTGACTGCTGTCATGTCATGACACACTCAAAATGTTCAACACATCTTATGTGGTGGATTGATGTCACACCTACACAAGATGTGCACAGGCCTGTAGGATGTCTAGTGATCCACATCTGCAATATAACCATTACACAAAGGCCATAGTTGGACCATGTGGAGCCAATGTATGACAGGGTGTACACACAAGCACATCACGCCTACTGTTTGTATTGTTTCATGTCTCTGGCCATCCTCCATGGCCATGTGTGAACATGTGTTAGCCAAATGGTTGTGACAGGCATCTATTTCACATGTCTGTGTTGTCCCATACGACATACACCCATAGATGTCATATGCTCCACTGACGACAGGGTTATGCAGACAAAGGGTGCTATGTTTGGTATGTTGGATATGTTTTTCAGGATAGTTAGGCAGTGTTGCAGCCAGCCCACTAGATGTCATGGGCATGTCAGATAGCACATCACATTGTGTAACATTCATACCAGGGGTACAATCCACACTGGTGAATCCTGTGGGCTGGCCATACTCCAGCTCACTGTGTAGTACTGTTTGTATTCCCCACATGTATAGTTCTGATCTGTAGTACATGTCCCTACAGTGAACAACACCTCCACCATTGCATGCACAGCTGTCCACACATCTGGCAATGACAGTTTGTGAGGTTTCATGTCGGTGTTTCACATAGTTTGCAAGTATTGCACATGGTTAGCCATTGTGATGCATTGCAGGTCCGACCTGTATATTGTGATAGGACCATACATTATGTGTACATGTGGTAAATGGCCACATGGCACATAGATCTGTGCATTAACATGCCTGATATATAATAACAGTCTCACCTGCAATGGGCTGCTGTCACAGCAGAATGCCAGAGGTACCTAAATAGGAGTGACACAGCAGTATGATCATTATCCACGCCTGTATGATCGCTACAGGGTGCGATGTGCATGTTAACACATACACCAGTACAATAGACTATACTATGGAGTATGCACATGTGTGCATACACAGAGTAGCATACTATAGCATGCGGCATGTGTGTATACATGCCTTGTATATGATGTTACATTACATATTGTACAGTGACACATGTAACTATATGGAATATTTATTTATTTATTTATTTATTTATTTATTTATTTATTTTTATTTTACATTTGTTGACCGGGCTAGTCCAGCTGGATCAATGTCCATTTTCAGTGGAGGCCCGGGGAGAAAAGCTCCACAGATTAAAGGATGGTTATAAAAATACATGTAAAATAAACACCTGTAATACAGGCATTGAGCAAAAATACAAAGATATTAGTTCAGGTCAGGTAATGCAAATCTAACAAAAAACAAATAATACCAACTATGTAATATCAATTATGTAATTTAAGAAAAAAAATTTTTTTTTTTTTTTTTTTTGACAACAGTAGTAACAATAGAATCATAAAGTTATTTGTGATTAGAGAGAAAGATTGCAGTGTTGAATAAATACATACAATAGTAGAAAGATGAAAGTAGGTTAGTCAGGATTGGTACAAGAGCATAGCCAGAAATTGTTCAGATGTGAAAGAAGTTGTTTCTTAAAGAAAGGAAAAGTGGCTAGAGAGGAGATATGTAAGGGAAGGTTATTCCATATTCTGCCAACTGAGTTGGAGAAAAGGCAGTTCCCTGCAGAGTTTGTAATTCTGGTAGTGTTAACTTGTAGCTTTTGGGAGGAGCGTAGTTGTTTCAAGTTATTATAGGGAGTCAAGAGGTTGCTAAGAGCTGGTGTTTTTGAGGGTTGATATAAAATTTTATGTGCTATTAAGAGTTGTTGATAGATAATCTTGTTAGGAAGTTCGAGCCAATGTAGATGTTTTAAGTTTAGGCAGTGATGAGTTCTATATTGAGATGCAGTGGCAAATCGAGCTATGTTGTGGTAAGATGTAGTCAGTTTCCTAAGGTTACCTTTAGAGAGATTAGTGTAGATAGAGGAAGCATACAGAAGGGTAGAGATAAGATGTGATTGTGCTAAGGTAGTCCGTGCCTCGGGTGTAAGGAAGGGTTTGATTCTGTACAGTGAACCAATCTTTTTATTAACTGCTTTTATTGTGTTATTAATGTGATGATCATAGCTAAGATTGTTATCAATAGTAACACCAAGTAGTTTTGTTGTAGACTCGGGGGAAATGTGGGAATTATCACTTGCAGTGATAGTAAAGTTTAGTTGAGTAGATTTGTGTGTAGGTGAAAAAAGTAATAGTTTGGTTTTCTTGGAGTTGAGGAGAAGACATCTTTTTGAGAACCATTGTTCAACAGTTAAAAAGGTTGCTTGTGTAAGGGACTGGAGTTCTGTTTGAGAGGAAGCTGTACAAATTATGGTTGAATCATCTGCATATTGTATACAGGTAGTGTTTTGGATAGATGACTGGAGATCATTAATAAAGATAGAGAATAAAAGTGGACCTAGTATAGATCCTTGTGGTACTCCTAAAGAGATAGGTAGTAGAGTAGATAGAGAATTTTTCCAGAGTACTGCTTGTTGTTGGTTTTCAAGATAGGATGAAAACCAGGTTAAGGAAGAGTAATCCAAGGCAAGGGATTTAAGTATGTGTAGAAGAAGTGTATGGTTTACCATATCGAAGGCTTTTGACAGGTCTAGGAAAAGAGAAGAGGTTAGTTTGTTGTTGTTACGGTTACAGTTGATAGTGTTGGTGAAAGAAAGTAGTGCAATGGTAGTACTATGTGAAGGCCTAAATCCATGTTGAGTGTCGGCTAGTAGGTTGTTAAGGAGGAGATGGTTAAGTAGTTGTTTGTGTATACATTTTTCCATAATTTTAGCTAGAGGAGATAATAGTGCGATAGGGCGAAAGTTAGAAAGTTCAGTGGATTTACCTCCTTTGTGTAAGGGTATGATGTATGATATTTTCCAGATTGCTGGGAAAGTACATTCTTTTATGGATCTGTTTATTAGGATAGAGACAGGGTAGGCAATAGCTTTAGCTGCTACTTGCAGGAACTCAGCAGGAAGCTTATCTGCTGAGGGGGTAGTGGGTTTAAGTTTGTGTAAGAGAGATTGTATATAGGAGGTGGGTATGGGTTGTAGTTGAAGGGGAGGAAGAGAGTCATTGAAGCTACTTAAGAGCAGTTGAGAAGTATCAGGAGATAGGTGATTAGCTAGACTTTGTATGGAAGTAGTAAAGAAAGTATTGAAGTTATTGGCTATTAAAGTGGGATCTTCGGGGTCTGAGTCCTGTGGGTTGGGTGTAACTAATTTGCCTGGGGTAATTAGATTGTTAATAGTAGACCAGAATTTTTTTGGTTCTTTTTTGGTGGATTGCTGCAGTTCAAAGTAAAAATTCTTTTTATCTGATAGGATGGCTTTTTTAGTACTGTTTCTGAGCTCTCTAAAGGTTTGATGATCTGTTGGGTTTCTAGAGGAACGCCATTTATTCCAAGATTTATTTCTGAGTATAATTTTATGCTTAGTATTAGAGGTTAGCCAGGGTGCTGTCTTAGTCTTTGTTCTAATAGTGCGACTTGGGGCATGTTGATTTAGGATTGCAAGGAATGCTGAATTGAAGTGTTCAACAGCCTTGTTGAGTGTGAGGTGTTTTAGAGGGGTCCAGTTGTATTGTGAAAGTTCTGTTTGAAACTGTTCAGGAATAAATTGTTTTTTGGAGTATAGTGTTCTGTGAGTGGTAGGATAGTTTAGGTTAGTTTTAGCTCTAATGATGTAGGTGAGGGAGTGATCGCTAATGTCATCTGGAAGGATGCCAGTTTGGTAGGTTTGCAGGGGGGAGTTAGTAAGGATCCAGTCTAAGGTGGTTTCTTTTTTGCTTTGTTTATTGATTCTGGTAGGACTATTAATGAGTTGTTTAAAACCATAAAGGTTTATATGGGAAGTAGGGTTAGTATTGCAACATGATTTCCAATCAATGTTAAAGTCCCCAAGAAATAGTGTTTCTTGAGGAAGTTTATTAGAGAGTTGTTCTAGAATGTGTTCTAAGGTAGGGATGTTATTTCCTGGGGGAAGATATGCACAAATGACGTTTATTGCTTTAGTAGTGTTGATTTGTATTTTGGAGCAAATTATTTCAGCATTGTTGTTTTGGGAGAGGGTAAGGTCAAGAAGAGTAAGCTTTAGGTTAGTTTTATATATAATTGCTACTCCCCCACCCTTCCTGGTGGTGCGATCAAGTCTTACAATGTTATAACCAGGTGGGGTAATCTCAATGTCTTTAATTGAAGGCTTTAGCCAGGTTTCTGATAAGCATAAGATATCAAAGTTATGTATTTCTAGTAGGGCATGGAGTTGACTAATTTTGTTACAGATGCTACGTATATTGAGATGGGCTATGGATAATAGGTTAGTGGTTTTGGAGGAAGAAAGAGAGAAGGGTTTGGTATGGTTTCTATGTATTGTGGTTTTATTATCCTGTGGGCCTGGATTGGGGTGTATGTCACCATCTTGTAGTAGAAGGAGTAATGTAGCATATTTTTCTAGTTTATAGTTGTTATATGTGCAGGAGTAACTTACCAAGCAACTCCAGGCTCAGTGGTTGAGAGACACCCACCTCCACAATATCAGCTAAGGCTTGTGGATGTTGTTCTGCAGGTGTCCCCAGGTTGGCCAGTAGCTCCTCGGTACGTGTAAGTGGGGGCTGGGTTGGTGACTCACCACCTGTTGCACATTGTTCCCTGACGGTTGCATTTGCTCGCTGTTTTGCCCATCTAATTAGGTCTGTACAATGTCTGCGCACCTGCTGATATGTGTGGTTGTGGCCACCCACGTCATTAACCCTCTTGCAAAGTTCCTGCCACAGGGCATCCCACTGCTGTGCATCCTGTGGCACATGGCTGAACAGCACATGATGATTATCATGTAGGTATGGGATGAGGGCCTCATCCTCCAAGCGGATATAAGGTGGTAGCTTTGCATGCGGCATACCCGGAAGACATAATGATGGAGACAGGTCACAGTAACTCACAGAGACGTACAGAGCTACAGCTGAACATACATGTTTATCACATTTATTACGATTACATAGTTATCTTTGTAAATCTACATGACACTGACACCACTGACATGTTTGTGTCACACACATTTGACACTCAATGGTGATTGGATATTATCACCATATATATGTGTGTGTGTCACCTGATTACATTGCTCATACTCCATGTGGATGCTGTCTTGATGTGGACATGTGTCTGTTTGCCTGTACTGATGTTCTTACCTATCAGCACATGCCTGGATGTGTCCACATTAATGCAGACAACCTTGATGCTGTTTATATGTCACATATAAAGACTTACAATGCCTTAATGGACATTACCTGTGACCCTGCAGACTTACTCATGGGTTTTACATGTATGTGTTTTGCCATATACATCTACACGGCACTGTACAGCAGTTCAACATCCTGCCATGTATCACCTGTGTTGCACATGTGATGCACATGGGACACTGGCTAGCCTGATGGTATTTGCAGAGATGGAGATCAACTATAGCATGTACGGTCAAAGTCAACTAGTAGGCTATATGCCCTGGGCCATGTATGAGCCTAGGATGAAAGGTTACCTAGCTGTAGCCGACAGGCGGGTTTCTGGGGCCAGGTCAAGCAGTGCCACATAACTGATCCAATGGGTTAATGATATCTTTACCATGCGGTCATCACAGCATGTCTGAAAGAGGGGTAATGTGCAGCTTTGCTGGACAGGGATGCATAGTATGGCAGGAGTATGTAAAGTGTATGGGACAAGGATCTGTCCAGCATGTGGTGATTCTTGTACTAGGAAGGTGGATGTCCATGAAGTATGTGTTTGAGATCAGGATGTGTACGTGTAGCATGTCCAACATCACTGGGTTGGACATGGCTTTATTCAGGGTAGGCATCATGCTACATAGTGGAGATCGGGATTGGGAAGGCTGGTGTAGGCCATATGAACATGGCCAATACCCCTTAAAGGAAATATGTGATCTGATATGGGTCACTTGAGTGTTGAGTATGGCTGAACAATGATCTCTATATTCATGGATGGCACCCTGTCATGATTAGGGTTGCCACTTACTACTACCTGACAGATGTGGTGACGTAACTATCACAGGAAAGACAACTGCCCAGCTGCATCCCTTACACACAGTGTCCATTATGTTGACTGCTGCCTAGGTGGTAGTTCATGGGTACAGGGTTATTAACATAGGGGTGACAATGCGATATGTAGCTGTCAGATTGTGGCCATATGTCACACACCTCACCCACAAAGCCCCTTCTGTATGTTGTCCACAACACTCTGAGTCAGCTATTGCTCCTAGGTCATAGTCATTTGCATACTTCAATAGGCAGATGCCTTCTGTTAGTCTGTGTGGTATAGACTACAATGAGAGGGAGTACAATGAATTAACCCTGTCTTACTGTAGCTGGCACTGGTGTGATGTGCATGTATTATTCAGACACCTTCTGTAGTGTTGGTTCTGCCAGCCATCCAGTTGCAAAACACTCCTGTGACATAGGAATGTATATGTGGTATATTGAGAGTAGGTGGAACACAGTATGGGTGATGATGTCCTATGACCTGGCAAGGTTATGATATGCAGTGTGAAATCAACCTTACTGTCATCTACATCTGTACTGCTGACATCAAATAAGTTGATCAAGGTTCATGGCCTTTCAGACCAGACTCAGCAGGGTAGTAGTGCAGTACTTCCCATTATCAGTGGTGTCTCCCCCTTTGTGGGTTGTGATAACTGTTGGTGTGCACCATTCAGTGTGTACACACCCTGACATGAAGCTATGTTTTACATGATGTGTACATGGAAGCAAATTGTTTTGCCATATGTGTATGATACCACCTGGGATGTGGACAGGTCCCATGCAGCCTGAGTGCAGCTTGTATCTGTATAGTTGTGGTTACAGGAGCTCTATAGTGTACATAGATATATGATTGTGTACTTGTTGGGGGGGAGACAGTGTGTTTATGAGATCCAAGACCCTATCTGGATTGCTTATTCATGCTCAGCACTTGTTCAGAACTTGTAAGCACGAAATAAGTTACTAATTACTATAGTACTCAGTCTTCCTCATTACCTTGAAGTAAACAGTTTTTGTACATACTTTTCTCACTTGCTTTGAGAAAAACAGCTCTTGTACTCACTTTCCTCACTTATCTAGAGGAAAATAGTTTTTTATTCAGGCATGTCCAAGGGTCAACTCCCAGTGTTCTCTCCTGTCTATCTGATGAATCTGGGCATCTTGAGGCTATGTAGAAATTGACTCATGTACACAGACAACCCTCTCCTCCTACCACCCAACACTACAACCTGTGAGAGATGCACTTATCTAGCCAAACTGGAGGTAAAGCTCTCTCCAACCAAGACTGAACTTGATAGTCATGTGGAGAAGGTAAACATTTGCACCACACCACACTCATCACATAGTCTCACTAAATCTACACCACTAAAATCCACACATAGTAACACAAAAACATTCGCGGAGGCTCTCAATAATAATCTGTCCAAGCAACAGAGACCTCCAAAGCAGAAATGCAAGCAGCCTCCATCCCCCAAAACAACCCAAATGACACATAGCCCACAGACTCAGTGTGCCCTCAACCACAGCCAATAAGGCAAAACAACATACCCAACACACTAGTCATAGGTGACTCTATAGTCAGGCACACTGATGTCCCACTCACCAGGCTAAACAAGGAGAATGTTATTGTCAGCTGCCTGCCGGGTACCAGGATCTGCCACATAACGCACGCACTCAGGTCACTCCACAACAAGTACAAATATGACTCTGTCATTGTCCATGTTGGTGTGAATGAGCTGAGACGTACCTCCCTGGACTACATGAAAAGAGACATGGAAGAGCTCTCTGATCTTGTAGCTCAGACAGGTATGACCCTAGCCCTGAGTAGCATTCTGCCATCACCCAGAATGATACCGCAGTACAAGGACAACATGATTGACTTCAACAATTGGCTAAGCTTCTGGTGTCATTCTAAGGGGAACCAGTATCTGTCTGCTTGGGATGACATGGTCGACAGACCACGATGCTTTGACACAGATGGCCTGCACCTGTCGCCCCTGGGATTCCGGATACTGGCTAAGGCTCTTGCTGCCCCTATAGTGCCTTTTTTAGGCAAGGTTCAAATAACAAATTCACCACCATAACAGGAACAGGCAAGCAAAAACTGAGGGTAATGCTACTCAATGCTAGAAGTCTAAATCTCAAAATGCATTCACTCGAGGCACTCCTTGTAATGGAGAACATCAATATCTGTGCAGTGACTGAGACCTGGTTCAAGGCTCCAGAGAGCACCCCTACACTACCAGGCTATAACTCATACCACACTTTTTGGCCATGTAACCTGGACAGAAACACCCAAAGCGGAGGTGTGCCCATATTCATTAAGGATATCCACACCTCCAGGCTAGTTGCTTAGCACAATGCATCTGAGGTTATCCAAGTGCAACTAACTCTGGGTGAAACTGCAATCCAAATTGTAGCTTGCTACAGATCCCCCACCATGCCCCAGGATTTCCACTCCTCTTTTCTTGATGTACTAGAAATTATTAGGGTTCAACCAAACACCCTACTAATGGGCGACTTCAACTACCCCACCATTAACTGGGAAAACTACTCGTGTACCAACTCATTAGCTCAACGCTTTCTGGAATTCATAAACTCTAATGCCCTGGATCAACTTATCCACACCCCCACCAGGGGCAACAATATCCTAGACCTAGTCATTACCAACATGAGTGACCAGTGTTCCACACCTGATGTCAACTCCTTGTTGGTCCGATCCGACAATAAGCTAATCACCCTTGATATCCACATCCCGCCCCCACCCCCCATTAAGGAAACCACAGTAAAATATTTCTACAAAGCCAACTTCATGCTTCTTAAGACAGAAGTGGTGAACTTCATGACACCCATGCAGATGGGCAATGCAGTTACAACTGTTGAATCCTACACAAATGCACTCTATAAGCACTTACACGAGTGCATGGAACGTGCTATCCCAAACAGAACCAAGACACTATCCTCCAAAAAAAGGAAGCCAATCTGGTGGTCCCCTGCCATAAACAAACTGTACAATAGAAGGAAGAAACTGTTGCAAAAGAGAGTACAATCCCATGAGTGGAGGAGCTCCCTGGTCAGCCTCAGTAAGAAGCTGAGATCCCTTATAAGATCCTCCAAAACTAGCTACAAAAACAAAACCGACACTAATTCCAAGTACAACAACAAAGCATTCTATAGCTACATCAAGAATCTCGATGGCAACACCTAGATCTGCTCTGAGTTACAGCACAAAGGCACGTAAATTACAGAACCAACTGATATTGCCAACATCCTGGCAGATAGGTTCAGTGCTAACTTTACCCCCCTCTCACCCCCTAAAGGGCCCATATCTATACAGGAAGAATGCAAAGTTCCTGTAATCATGGCTGCACATGTAAAAATCACACTCTCCAAAGCCAAGAACACAGCATCCATGGGACCAGACAACATTCCAGGCTGCGTTCTACATGAACTACAGAATGAACTGGCACCTCATCTAAGTACCATGTTCAATCATAGCCTCATCTCAGGTTTTGTGCCTGCAGAATGGCGTACAGTGACAGTTATCCCACTCCATAAGGGGGGAGCCACCATGGACCCCAGGAACAGGACAACATTCCAGGCTGCGTTTTACACGAACTTCAGAACGAACTGGCTCCCCACTTAAGCATCATGTTCAATAATAGCCTCACATCAGGCTTTGTGCCCCCTGAATGGTGCACAGCAACAGTTATCCCACTCCACAAAAGTGGCGCCACAACGGACCAGGGGAACTATTGCCCTATAAGCCTGACTAGCCTGGTCTGCAAGGCTATGGAAAACATCATCATGGATCTCATTCACAGAGACATTGGGTACTTCCAAACCTTTGACCCCACCCAGTTTAGCTTTGTTAAGGGCAGACCATGCCTCCTAAACCTGGTGGGCTTCTTTGACACAGTTACCAAGACATTAGATGAGGGTAAGGAGGTCCACACAGCCTACCTTGACCTCTCAAATGCTTTCAACACCATTCCCCATTTTCCAAAAAAAGGAAGCCAATCTGCTGGTCCCCTGCCATAAACAAACTGTACAACAGAAGGAAGAAACTGTTGCAAAAGAGAGTAAACTCCCATGAGTGGAGGAGCTCCCTGATCAGCCTCAGTAAGAAGCTGCGATCCCTGATAAAATCCTCCAAAGCTAGTTATGAAAACAAAATTGCCACTGATTCTAAAGGCAACCACAAAGCATTCTATAGCTATGTCAAGAATCTCAATGGCAACACTCAGATCTGCTCCGAGTTACAGCACAATGGCACTAAATATACAGACCCAACTGATATTGCCAACATCCTGGCAGATAGGTTCAGTGCTAACTTTACCCCCCACCCCAACCCCCTAAAGAGCCCATCTCTATACCAAAAGAATGCAAAGTTCCTGTAATCATGGCTGCACATGTAAAAATCACACTCTCCAAAGCCAAGAACACAGCATCCATGGGACCAGACAACATTCCAGGCTGCGTTCTACATGAACTACAGAATGAACTGGCACCTCATCTAAGTACCATGTTCAATCATAGCCTCATCTCAGGCTTTGTGCCTGCAGAATGGCGTACAGTGACAGTTATCCCACTCCATAAGGGGGGAGCCACCACGGACCCCAGGAACTACCGCCCCATTAGCTTGATGAGCCTGGTCTGCAAGGCCATGGAACTTATCATCATGGAACTTATAAACAAAGACATTGGTAATCTCCAAACCCTTGACCCCACACAGTTCAGGTTTGTAAAAGGCAGATCATGTCTCCCAAGCCTGATAGACTTCTTTGAAGCAGTCACCAAAGCCGTAGACAAGGGTAAGGTGGTTCACACTGCCTATCTAGATCTTGCCAAGGCTTTCAACACCATCCCCCACTCTGGAATTATAGATAAACTCACTACACTAGGTATAAATCCCTATGTCACAAGATGGGTTGCCAACTGGCTCACTGACAGAACCCACACTGTGAAAGTAGCAGACTCCAAATCCAACTTCAGACCAGTGACAAGTGGAGTACCACATGGTTCAGTCCTGGGTCCTCTCCTGTTTGGTATCTACTTCTCTGAAGTACAGGCTAACACAGAAGGTCTTTGGCTAATGAAGTTCACAGATGACTGCAAACTAGGAGCCATAATCGAAACTCCTAACAATGTGGACATCCTACAAAAGGGCCTCACTGAAACAGATGCCTGGTGTCAAAGCCATGGCATCAAGCTCAATGCCAAAAAGTGTGTTGTCATCCACTTTGGTAAAAACTCTGTACCCATGAACTACAACATAAGCGGTAGTATACTTAACACCGAAAGTGTAATAAGAGACCTTGGGACACAGGTGGACAGTAGTCTCTCCTTTGATAATCACATTGCCACAGTAGTCAGGAAATTATTCTACGTGGCACACCTCAAACAGAAAAAAAGAGGTCATTGTTGCCCTCTACTCATCACTCATTAGACCCATTATAGAGTACAAAGCCCCTTTTGGTATGTACCTCACAAGACATCTACAACAACTGGAAAGGCTGCAGAAATACCTCACAAAGAGGATTACCGGCTTCAAACAGATGCCCTACGCAGACCGTCTCAAAAAACTCCAGCTTTACTCCATCGCATATCACCTATTCAGATGTGATCTCTGCCTAACATACAAAGCTATGTCAAACCCAGAGCTGTTGGACATGCTCCACTTAAAGAAATCTCAATCCCTCTCAGCTACATGCTCTAGGGACGTAAACATTGTCACCACAATAAACAGAACATGCTGGAAGGATAGATTCCTGTCCCAGAGACTTCCCATACTCTGGAATAAACTACCTATCTATATCAAACAAAGCTCCTCATTAGCACTCTTCAAGAAAAATCTTGATGATTGGATGGGAAATAGGAAATTCACCCCGGGATCACCTCTGTGGCTCTGCTCGACAGTGGCACAGGAAAATAATTTTCTTGGGTGGCAAAAGCCAGGGTACCTTTTTGGCTGGGCTTGTAGAGGCCCCAGGACTGATTGCCTAGTTCCTACCCATGAACCAATGAACCTATGGTATTAGCGACATACCCATCCACCTGAATATTAACCCCTATGTCATGAGATGGTTTGCAAAGTGGCTCACGGACAGAACCCACACAGAGGGAGTTGCATACCCTAGGTCCGACTGTAAACCAGTTACAAGTGGTGTCCCCTAGGGCTCAGTCCTAGGACCCCTCATGTTCGGTATATACTTCTCTGAGGTACAGGCAAGCACAGGAGGACTTTGGCTGAAAAGGTTTGCAGACGACTGCAAACTAGGGGCCATAATTGGTTCCCCAGCTGATACAGACACCCTCCAAAAGAGTCTCACTGAGATGGATACCTGGTGTTAATATCATGGCCTCAAGTTGAATGCCAAAAAGTGCATAGTCATCCCCTTTGGATAAAACAAATTACCCGTGGACTATCACATAGGTGGTAGTCCCCTACATACAGAAAAGGTAATAAGGGATCTGGGAACCCAAGTAGATAGCAATCTCTCCTTTGATAACCATATTGCCAAGGTGGTTAGAATATCCTTCTACGTGGCCCCCCTAATCTCAAATGGGTTCGCATCCAGAACAAAGGAGGCCATTGTGCCTCTCCACTCATGACTTATTAGACCCATTAAAGAATACAACACCCCGTTTGGGATGTACCTTACGATACAACTGCAACAGCCAGAAAGACCATAACAGTACTACACCAAGAGGATTACTGACCTCAAACAGATGACCTATGCAGCCCAACTAAAGAAACTCCAGCTGTACTCGGTTGCATACCGGGTACTCAGAGGTGATCTCTGCTTGACATACAAGGCCTATGTCCAACCCAGTATTGATGGATATGCTCCACCTAAACAAAAGCCCCTGACAGCCACATGCTCTAGGCATATAAACCTAACCACAACGATAATTAGGATGTGCTGGAGGGATAGATTCCTGACCTGGAGACTCCCCATGCTTTGGAACATGATTCCAATGTACATCAGGCAGGGCCCCTTACTAGCACTCTTCAAGAGAAACCTTGATGGGTGGATAGGAGACAGACATGTACCCCGGGGATCACTGCAGTGGCTCTGCTGGACAGAGGAGCAGGGAAATAATTGATCTGCTGTTCAGAGGCACAGGGAACTATCCTAAGGGGTGGTGGAAGCCAACACACTCTAGCTAGGCTTATACATACCCTTGGGCAGACAACCTAGTACCTAACTATGAACCTATGAACCTATGAACCTATTACATATCTTATGTGCATGGATAGTTACCTAGCTCTTCCATTTTACTTTGCTATCATGCTGATAAACTGTCGGGTGACTACAAGTCATATGTATCCTGTTATTGTGTATTGTAAATGCCAATAGACATAACTAATCTTTGCCTAACATAACAGTAATGCTATGTAAAATGTAATACATATCTGCCTACAATACTATACATTATACAGTTATTGGCACAATATCCCATAATGCAAATCATAATTGCACACTAGGCCCACCTTCAACAAGTTATTCTCAGTAATACACCCATGCATATGCCTACTGTTACAATATATCAACATATACTATCCCCTGTTATAGAACGTACTTGTTGGACCAACCCTGCCACTGACAGTGGCTGGAGAGGAATTGTTGGGTTCAAAGCCCTTGTATAGTATCCCTTGTGCTGTATGAGGTGTTTGCCTTGTGACCTACAGCAGTACACACATAAATACTACAAGTGTTACTATGCTCAACAATACATCCCTACAAGATAACTGTTTCCACTATATGCATTGCATACACTTTAATTATTACAGAACAGGTACTACATACACAGACATACTGAGTGTTCTACATATCTTATTAGTAACCCGAGGTGTCGTTGATTATTATTTCAATCTTTTTCAGTTTGCGTTTCAATCTTCTTTGTAATGTTCTGCTGGTATATACAGATGGTTTGAATGTGTGACAAGCCATCCTTTTATAGTTAAATATCGGTAACGTGCTATCCTGACCACCAATTGGTGTTACAAAGTAGTTAATTACATGCACATCAGCTGTGCAGCTACTCCATTAGCCAATACCTTGGCAACAGTGGTGTATAACTGAGTACTCCACTTGGGCGTTGTCCCTTTGCCTTACTTTCGAGGAAGACGGCCTGGATGTGTTGTTTGTGATGTATTGCAACAGCTATATGGAGACACACAGAGATATATTAGCTTCATGACTCCCGTGGATTGTGTGTAATGCCTAGAAGATGTTGTTCTACATGTGAGTACAGCTGTTATATTTCAGGACATTGCTGCTTATGCAGGGTTTGTTTGTACCTAATACTTCTGCAGATGTTTCAGTCTGGCAAGGATGTTTGAGCAGCTCAAGGCTGTATGGCTATGCATATAATGTTAGGTGGTTTACAGTGTGCTCACCAGACATATTTTGTTTGGTGTACATGTGTATCATACCGTGCTGTTAATCAGTAATTGGTAATACTTCCTGGTATACACACAACCCTCTGAAACGGGATTAGTGCAAACAAACCCTGTAACATCAGCAGCTGTTCTATTGTATAACAGCAACTATTTCACATAGGGCCATGTTAGTGTGTCTCTGACAAGGTATGTTAAGGCTTCTGCAGATGTCGTACAGTGAGTGAATGATTTGTGATGTTATTACAGTATGTATTCTAATTGGTTTGGGTGTGGGGGAGATGTTGGTGGGTGTACATAGCAGATGCAGGTGTGTAGGAACTGCTTTTATACATATTCGATATGTGTGTGAGGGTTCCTTCCCTATTTGAACACCTATCCTTTAGTGGACTAATACTATGGTAATTGCAAGCTGATTCATTAAGGCACTGTTAATTGGTTCCTGCATAGCATGCAGGTGATGTTAGTCCTTGAATCCTTTCGGCAATACATCAGAATGTAATAAAGTGTTGCTACATGAAAGCTGTCTGTGTATTTCTGTCATAGGTATTTGCAGTCATTGAAGTTGTGTTGGTGACTGACCCTCTTTGGCTAGGGTTGCCACCTTTTCAAATGGCCATAGTGGGACATTTTTGGGACACACTAGATTTTACAGGCTGACACAAACCCATGGTCAGTACAAAGGATAGAACTTTACTTTTTTGCCTAAATAAAAGCTTATTCTTGTAGCAGTTTAGTTGCTTATTCTGTTTCTTGTAACATGTAGGTATTTTAGATACAGAAATAATTATTTTATGCAACTATTACATAAAATATGGGACATAATTATGTCCTACAATCACAGGACATTTGCCATTTTTAATATTTTTGGTCAGGACACAACCGCCCAGAGAGGGACTGTCCCTCGCAAAGTGGGATACGTGGTAACCCTATCTTTGGCTCATGCCCATACCACATATTTGTAATAGTGTATAGGCATTTACTCTCCATATCCTTTGTTCATATAGTTTGGTTGTGGCGGAATGTGTGATTGCTATGGTCTATGTTATACTCATATATGAACACTTCAACCGCTGTATACGGGATACCTATGGAATCCCAAATGCACACAATTCCGATGCCCACAGTACTGGGCCCAGACTCCCAAACCCCACATTACCGAACACTCAAACTCGCAACAGTCAAACTCACGAAAGTAACACAAACACAGAACACACACATGCACACACAGACACACTGCTACCCACCACATCCAAACAAACCATCCTACACTACGTATAAGCAGGTGGGCAAGCTCCCCTACACTCCACATGTGGGTGGCTGCGCCCCCCCACACCCCCCCACTTTAATATTCTACCTCCAAGATTGCACAAACAGACACACAAAGCAAACCCACACCCACACATTACAGTCCACCAGAAACACACACCACACTCATAACTCACACTTACACACACTACAGCCATCAGAAACACACTTACACACAGTAACCTACCTGAACTGCAACACCAGAAGCACTAAATAAGAGTCCCTTAACATCGGGATTTTAAAACTCGTGCTTCTGGTGTTTCAGTACTGTGGTCTTTTGGTCTTTAAGCCTCGGGATTACACGCGTCTGTATGTCAAGCATTCGGTATTTGGTAGATATCCCATTTATATGTACCTCCATGGTTGTGCAGATGTTGTTAACCTATCTATATATCTACATATATATGTATATCCCTATATATCAACATATCTCTCTCTCTCTCCCTCTCTGTCTCTCTCTCTATATGTTGATTTATACATATATATATATATATATATATATATATATATATATATATATATATATAGCATACACCTTTCATTGGGTACATGGCAGTTTGTCCTATTTCCACACAATCTACCCTTTTGTGTTTTAACCTGTCAGAATACACAACTGCCGTTGGTACATCTCAGGTAGTTTAGTGATAGGTTCAGCACCAACCAAGTATCACCATGATATGATGAAATAAGAATCTGTTTATTACACGAATAACAAGCGCTTTCGCATACGCCAAGTATGCTTCTTCAGGTTACAATTCACAATAAAAAGTCATACACTTTTATATACAGGTCTTAATTGCATAATTAAAATTTTCAAATTGATTAATTTCCCGCTCTTTCAAATCAATTAAATTTCAATTAGTATTAAGAGCAATGCTTTCAAAACCCATTTAAAGATATATGACAACAATGAAATACTCAATAACATCAATTGGTTTAAAATAAATTAAAATAAAAATAAAATAAAATTCATTTCTGTTTAGTTTGTATTATTCTACATATGGTTTGTAGACAGATATAATGTAAACAAATATAAGCACTTGTATCGATATACAGTATATAATATAAAATGTTCATACTTTTTCATTCAAATATAAAAAACTCTAAATTAATAGTACAGTATGATAATAGTAAGGATATTCACTTCATTTTCTATTTATCTTGGTATTTACTGTCTTATTAGATGGCATAGTTTTAAGTGTAAAAATTATAAAAATTTTTACATAAAGAAAAAATAAATATACTAGGTGTGTATATAATCTGATAAATAAGTAAATAAATAAAATTGATGTACATTACTTATTTCATACTAAGGCTAAAACCAGGCAGTACTAATGGGACTAAAATCTAATAATAATAATATTATGTATAGAATATATCAAATTGTATATAAATATAAGTCATAATTCATATAACATATTGTATGGATAATAAATGATAAATATGACTTGGCTGATAATAAATCAACTCATTTTGTATAATTTTAATAAAAAATATATATGTATAAACATTTTTGACAAATATATAAATATATAAATATATATAGATCGAATTTTACAATTCATAAGAATATATATACATGAATAATGTGTATGGAAATACATCCTTTGTCTTTACAACTTAAATCTAAAAGTCTATGTTTAACATATTTAATAAATTTAATATGTCATGGGTAATCATTCATCAAATAATAGACTAATTCACTATGATCTATTAGCGTGAAGCCAGAATAGGTTTTATGCTGACCATACTGTTAAGACCTGGTGTTAGATGGGCTTTGAGTCTCAAAATCCATTGTAATTCAACATTTTCCAAATGTAGCATATTATCCCCCCTTGTTTTAAAAGATTTTACTATGTCTATCACTCGAAATTTAAATGTATGATCTTGAAATTTGGTGATATGTTTAGCTAATGCATTAGTCTGAACCTGTTTTCTTATTTCATATATATGGTTATAAATGCGGTCCTTTAATCTTCTTGAAGTCAAACCTATATAGTATGCATCACAATATCACAATTTTGGCATGTCGCTAAATAAATCACATTGGTTGTATCACATGTTGCTTTTAATTTAAACTGATATCGATAATCTAAACCTGGTACTATAAAGTCAATATCATTCGTAACATGTTTACACATGTTACATCTGGTACATGGCTTTGTTCCTAGTTGTGGGATGTTATCATTTGCATTTTCTAGTGTTAATTTTTCATCACATAAAAGTCTCTTCAAGCTCTTGCTATTCTTATAGCTAAATGTCGGTGTATTTCCTACTAGAACCCTTATATCTAGGTCAGTAGTTAAGATGTTCCAATTCTTACTTATTATATTTATTATATTATAGTTATCATTAGTATATCTCATTATGAATGGAACATTAAATCTAGTAGCCTTAATGTTTCTATGTTTCCTTATATATCTAGGATTATAAACTCTTAATTTATTGTGTTTAGTAGAGCTTTCTTCATTTATGACTGGATCCATGACATTGTCAACTAACATGAAGTCTCTATTAATTGTCTCTATAACATTAATGGGATAGCCTCTTTCTAGGAATAATGTACTCATGATATCAAGTTGCCTTTTTCTTTCTAGTTGATTGCTACATATTCTCGATATCCTAGTATACTGATTTTTTACAATATTTGGAAAAATATGTCTAGGATGCATACTATTGTAGTGTAGAATGGCATTTTTCCAACATGGCTTCCTGTAAATGTTTGTACTTATTCTTTCCTCGTCTTCAATGGAGATAGTAATGTCCAAAAAATTTATACTTCTATATGAAGCTTCAAGTGTAAATTCTAAAAAATCTGTCGTAGACTCAAAGTAGTATACAAATTCTTTTAAAGAGGACATGTCTCCTTTCCACAAGATGAGAATGTCATCTACAAAACATCTATATAGGACTACATTTTCCATTTTTATATTATTGAAAACATAATGGCATTCCCAATAATAAAGGACTAAATTTGCATATGAATTTGCACAAGGTGTTCCCATTGCAACTCCCCATAGCTGTTTATAAATTTTATCACGAAATGAAAACACATTGTTGTTAAGTACTATGTCCAGCAGGGCACATAACAGAATCTGAGAATCTCTATCAGTCATCTCATTACAGCACATTACTTGCCTCACTGCTTCTATTCCATAATCATTTGGTATCATGGTGAATAAATTTTTTACATCCAATGTGGCTAAAATCAAAGTTTCATGTGCTTCATTCATAATATTTTTGAGATCGGATAATAACTGTTGTGTATCTTTCAAAACAGTTGGTATATCCCTTACCATAGGGCCTAATTAATTGGTCTTTAAGCCTCAGGATTACACGCGTCTGTATGTCAAGCATTCGGTATTTGGTAGATATCCCATTTATATGTACTTCCATGGTTGTGCAGATGTTGTTAACCTATCTATATATCTACATATATATGTATATCCCTATATATCAACATATATCTCTCTCTCTCCCTCTCTGTCTCTCTCTCTCTATATGTTGATTTATACATATATATATATATATATATATATATAATATAGCATACACCTTTCATTGGGTACATGGCAGTTTGTCCTATTTCCACACAATCCACCCTTTTGTGTTTTAACCTGTCAGAATACACAACTGCCGTTGGTACATCTCAGGTAGTTTAGTGAAAGGTTATTGTGAAGATTGTGTACATGGTTGCATGATCTAATCCTGGCAGTGGTCATTTTACCTCTCAAAGCAGGCACTGGTAGTGCAAGGGTGATTAATGCATATTTCAGTGGTTGTGGGCGGCTTTGCCCATGATCTGCATGATGTTCAGCAAAGGTTAAACCTGTGTGGCGCTTATCCATGTAGTCATATTTAAGCGCTGCTTACCTGCACTTGCCGACGCAATAACCCCGCTAACGTCTTCTTAAAAGTGCTTTAATAACCTGCATCCAACATCCCTTATTCAGGACCTCAAAATGACGTAACAGCCCTTGCAGGTCTTGAAATCGGGACCATGAACACCACAGTCACTGGCTTTACCACTGAGGCATCTGAGATATGTACAACTTTTATGGTGTTTAGTATGTACAGTGTACTACAGCCATTCCTCACTACTGCAAACAAATGTGTAAGTCAGTTGGTGTACATATGTATAATACCTGCTAATGTTCATATGTTTGTTGAAGTCAGTGTTGCAATGTGACCTGACAGGGTGTATTATGGATGATAATGCTTCTTGTATTGTGTCCTTTTTACATTGTGCTCATACTCCATGTGTACCCCACCAGTTCATGTAATGAACATCCGACACAGGCCCTCCTTGATGCATATTCCATTAGCCAGTGGTCCTTCCCCACACCAATCTCCACATACACAGCAACCATTGCTTCTATGGGGAATTAGGTTTATATTAATAGTTATAATACCAGAGCTGCATGTGTTTTGCGTACACTTCTATCCAGTTGGAATGCTTCTGTGTCACAAAGTGTGTTCATAGATGTTTATATATATATATATATATATATATATATATATATATATATATATTTCTATGTGCACACATCAGTGACATGTATATATATATATATATATATATATATATATATATATATATATTTGGTATTAATTTGTAACACTTATACATATGTAGACTTGTATATGTTGATTCACACATTATAGTACATTGCAATGTACTGTACATATGTACACAAAGTGACTGTCCCATTTGGGGTCTGTACTGTGAAATGCCTGTAGTATAAGGTGTAGTCTAACGACCACTTACCATGTATACAGATTAGATGGCTTAGTGTTAGGTCCCATGACTATGGTGTGCATGATCCAGGGTTCAACACCTGCAATGTATTAGACATGTTTTACTACAGAATAAGGCTAATTTAAGCAGTTGTAAGCAGGTTTAAAGGTGTTTGTTCAGCATTATACCAGCGGTTGTACACAGTTAAACAAACTTTACATCTTACAACCTGTGCACGCAAATATGGCCACTTCTGCTAACTACTCAGGATATATACATTTCAGTGACGTAACATCTCACTATGTGCTTACATAACATTACATTGTCTGTTAACTGCACTCTCCAGCACACATGGGTTTATGTGTGTTCCAAATGTTTATTATTCTGTGTAATACTACCTATGTATGCAAGCTGTGGTTAAGGTATACTATGTAACATGTCAAACATCTCTGACTTTATTGGGATTTGAACCATGACTGAACAGATATTATGCAAATGCTGTAGCCGTTACACTATTGACATTAACATTCCTTATGTCCATGAATCCTATGTGCAAGCTTGGCTACGCAACAGGCTGAGTCAACCACACCCAGTGAGCTTCTCGAAATACCGACATGACACATGAGTTGAAAGACTATACATTAACATCCTAACTACATTTTGCATAGCCCCTCACTGACACACTTCAGGGGAAACCTTGATGTATGACTGGGCAACAGTATATACACCCCTGGGATCATGTGTCCCAGAAACATACAGCCAAGGTGTGGGGGAGCCACTCCAGTTTTATAGCTGCAGGACCTGTTGGGGAAACTGAATACTGTTGGGTTGTCATGTTAACATGCCCTTTTGAGATCACTATGTGCCCCTATCACCCTACAGCACCCCAGTCTTCAACAACTTCCAGCAACTCTGCCTGGAATCACTTCATTGGTTATGCTTGACAGAGGCTTAGTTACTTCATCAATGGTGCAGATAAAGCCACCACACTGTAGCTATGCTTCTAAATGCCCTTGGGCAGATAACCTACTACCTATCTATGAACCTCTACAGTGCAGGCCATCTCCACCATCATATGTGATTATACAGAGTTTTCTGATCACAATATACAGTGTAAAATCACCATGTAGTCAGACAACAGTTAAGTACAGCAATAGCATACAGAATAGTGATACATAATCACTCCAAAAGCCTATCTTGGAAGCTAGTGGACTTGTATAAGTTTCAGGCTTTGCATTGCTTACCAGTAGGTTACCTACAGGAAAGATGGGACAGAAGCACAGATGGGAAACATGCCTGCAACAATGCCATACCAACTTGCATGTGTCAGCCTAAGGCTTTGGAATGCTGGGCAAGGCTATTGGCACCCCCATGGTGCCATTTTTAGGCAGGTCTCAGAGGTGAATCTCACCTCCATGAACTGCACAATAGCGAAATCAAGGAGGGTTAGGCTATTCAACACCAGGGGTAGTACTCACAACATGCACGCACTCACAGCACCCCTCAGTATGGACAACATCTGCATCTGTTCTGTGTCTGGGACCTGTATAAGGCTCCTGTGAACACACCGGCACTACCAGACTACAACCCATAACACACATTTCAGCCACTGAACATGGACTGGCACAGACATGGAGGGGGTGTATCCATGTTCATCTGGGATACCTACACCTCCAAGTTAGTGGGACAGCATGATACCTCTGTGATCATACATGTGTAGCTAACATCAGCCTTGACTGCAATGTAAACTGTATGCTGCTACAGATAACCCTCCATAACCCAGGAGCACCACTACAACTATCTGGAGACAGTGGTAAACATGACAGTCCTACCAGACACCCTGTTATTGGTCAGTGTCGGCTACCCTACATTTAACTGGATAACCTACTCAAGTATTCATTTCCAGACCCAGTACTTCCTGGGATTTATCACCTCATATGGCCTGTATCAGTTGGCAGATGGACTAATGAGAGGTGAAAACATACTAGAAGTGGTAATCACTGACATGTGCAACAGGTGCACTACAGCAGAGGTAAACCG
This sequence comes from Protopterus annectens, assembly GCF_019279795.1. Lineage (NCBI taxonomy): Eukaryota > Metazoa > Chordata > Ceratodontiformes > Protopteridae > Protopterus > Protopterus annectens. The sequence goes on from NC_056742.1 coordinate 370,141,096, forward strand.
GTCACTATTTAGTTCTGACCATGAACTATTCACTGATGACTTCCACTCCCAGCCATCTCCCCCACCCAAACAACACAGTGAATACCTTTCCTACAGCTAAATTCACAGTACTAATGACAGAGGTGGGAGGGTTCACAACCCCCATGCTCAGGAATGACACTGCTCAAGATACAGACATAATTACAAATGCACTCTATAAGCACCTACAAAGATGTATGGATCGTGCCATCAATGGTAAACCAGGACTCGCTACTCCTACACAAGGACACCAGTCTGCTGAACCCCTGCATTATACAGGCTATACAATAAAAGTAGGACAGTAGTCCATAACAACAGGAAATCCCAAGACATGCAGACATCCATGACCAGTATTAGCAAGATTTTTTATTTTATTTTATTTTATTTTACATTTGTTGACCGGGCTAGTCTAGCTGGATATATTTCCATTTTCAGTAGAGGCCCGGGGAGAAAAGCTCCACACAGATATACAAAGTATAAAATATTGTTATATGGTGAAAAAAATTATTAAAAATAAAAAATAAAAACAGGTAGTTAATACATTCTTGAGATAAAAATACTGGAGAAACATTAAAGTAAAACAGAGTAAAGTTTAAGAGAGCTAGAATAGATATAACAGTAAGAGTTATGTACAATAGATAAAAACACTTGAAAAACAGTACAGAGAGCAGAATACAGCTTAAGACAGCTCAAAAACAGAATATTAAGAGTTATGTACAATAGATCATATGAGATAGAATTATTTAAACACTAAGTTGATTAGAGTTTAGAAAGAGTCAGTCTTATTTACAAGTCAAAAGCATGTAGAAGTTTGGAAGTATGGCAAGAAGAGGAAGAAAGAGGGGTGAAGAGGATGGTTAGTCAGGGTTACTACAAGGGCATAGCCAGTGCATTTGGAGGTGTTTTCTAAGTTTTTGTTTAAAGAGTGGCAAGGATGTAGTTAGAGTTAGTTCAGTGGGTAGTAGGTTCCAGAGTTTTCCTGTTGTGTTGGTGAACAGAGAGACACCAGCTGCATTATTAGACTTTGTTAAGCTGGCAAGAAGTTTGCTAGAAGAACGTAGGGAGTTCAGATTATTATATGGGACTATGAGTTTTGAGAGTATAGGGGTATTATTGGGTTGGTAAATTATCTTGTGGGCAATTGTGAGTTGGGGGATAATCAGATGGTTTTGGAATTCGAGCCAATTTAGTTGTCTAAGATTTGAACAGTGATGGGTTCTGAAGGGATTGCCAGTAGCAAATCTAGCAATGTTGTTATAGGAGGTTGCTAATTTGTTAAGGTTGGTTTTCTTAAGGTTGGTAAATATAGGTGAAGCATATAGGAGGGTTGAGATTAGATGGAAATGAACAATCTTGGCTCTGGCTGCTGAAGTTAAGAAGGGTTTTATTCTGTATAGGGAGCCTATTTTTCTGTTTACTGTTTTAATGATATTGTTTATATGGTAATCAAATGAGAGATTATTATCAATGGTTATTCCTAGAAGTTTAGTGGTAGTGTCAGGGAGAATAACAGTACCATTATTTGAAGAGATAGAGAAGTCTAAGGGGGAAGACCTAGTAGTGGGTGTAAAGAGAAGGAGTTTTGTTTTTTAGCATTAAGAAGGAGACAGCATTTGGAAAACCATGTTTCTACAGTGTTGAAAACATCTTGAGTAAGAGAATATAGTTCAGATGGAGAGGTTGATGAGCATATTAGTGTGGAGTCATCTGCCTATTGAATACAAGTGGCTTGTGGAATTGCTACATGGAGATCATTAATAAAAAAGGAGAAGAGAAGTGGTCCAAGAATAGAGCCCTGAGGGACCCCATTAGTAGCAGTTTCCCAGAGAACTGCTTGTTGTCTATTGCTGAGGTATGATGTGAACCATTTTAAGGCTAGAGAATCAAAGGAGAGAGATTCCAGAATATTGATTAAGAGGGTATGGTTAACCATGTCGAAAGCTTTAGAGAGGTCAATGAAGAGTGCAGATGAGAGGAGGTTTTTGTTACGGTTTCTATTGATGGTATCTGTGAAGGATAGAAGGGCAGTAGTGGTACTATGAGATGGTCTAAAGCCATGTTGACAGTGTGCTATTAGATTGTGTTGAGAGAGATGGCATAGAAGTTGTTTGTGAATGCATTTTTCCATAATTTTTGCTAGGGGTGATAAGAGAGCAATTGGCCGATAGTTAGAGTAATCATTAGAGTTCCTGCCTTTATGTAAGGGGATAATGTGGGAGATTTTCCAAATATCTGGGGTGGTACCTTCTTGGATTGTCCTATTTATAAGGATAGATATAGGGTAAGCAATTTCCTTAGCTGCTTTTTGGAGAAATTGGGAAGGAAGTTGGTCAGCAGATGGAGTACATGGTTTAAGTTTCAGAATTAGTTTAAAGATGAGAGAAGTAGAGATGGGTTGTAGTTTGAATTTCGAGAAAGAGTGGGGTAAGTCGATGGGAATGCTGGAGTTTTCTGAGATAAGTTGAGTAGCTAGAGATTGTATAGTGTCAGTAAAGAAAGAGTTGAAGGTATTGGCAGTTTGATGGGGAGTATTTGGATCTGCATCAAGTGGGGTGGGTATTCAGGAGTTACCTGGGGAAAGGAGCTTATTAATGCAAGACCAAGATACTTATGTTACTCATGTAATCATCCAAGGCTGACATCCACAGGTAAATAGGCATGGATTCAGAATATGACCACAAAGGCTTCTTTGGCTATGTCAAGGATCTAAGCAGTAACACACAGATTTGCACTGTACTGGTGCAATATTGCACTGAATATACTGACCCTACTTATATCACCAACACACTTGATACATTTGGAGCAAGCTTCACCCCCTACATGGCCCACAACAATACCCAAAACGTACAGTATCCCAGACATCTGAGACATACAGGTGGTAATGGCCCTTTCAAATGGCATAACAGAGCATCAAAGGAGGCAGATGGTGTCCCAGACTGCATCCTGCAGACACTACAAGACAAAGTGACCCCCCACCTTATATAGCAATTCAACATCAGCCTCTACACAGGCTGCATGGCCATTCAGTGGTGCATGGCAACAGCTATTCCACTCCACCAAGGTGGTGACACAACTGACCATGGTAACTACCACCCCATAAGCCTGAGTAGCCTGATCTGCATGGCTATGGGACGCATCCTCATAGCACTCATTAACATAGACAATGGTAACCTCCAGACACTTGACCCAACCTAGGTCAGCATGATTGAGTGCAGATCATGCCTACTGAACCTGTTTGACATCTTACAGTCACCTAGACTTTAGGTGTAGGGTTTGGTAGTTCACACATACTACCTGGACCTCGCCAAGGGTTTTGACACCATTCCCCACTCAGGTATTATTTCTACACAAACCAGCCAGTGCATACACCCATACATTACAGGTTGGTTTGCCAACAGGCTTACACACAGAACCCACATGGTAAGCCTAGCAGCCTCCAGGCCCAACTCTTGACCAGTCACAACTGGTGTCCCACAGGACTTAGTGTTGGGGCCCCTACTGTTTGCCATATACTTCTCAGTGGTACGGGCTAACACAGGTGGACTACAGCAGACTGTGTTTGGTGATTACTGCAGACTGGGAGCCATAACTGACAGTCCAGCTGTCACAGGCTTCCTTCAAACGTCCTTCATGGGGTCTCACATAGACCAACACAGGGTGTCAGAGTCATGGCCTCCAGCTAAAGACCACATACTGCATGGTCATTCCATTTTGGGAAAATACACACACACATATTAACACATGAGTGGCAGACACTATAATTCAAACAACATAATGGGTATGTGGGGACTACATTAGATAGTGATCTCTCCTTTGACAATCATATCTGCGAAGTAGTTAGGACATCCATCTATGTAGGCCATGTGATTACTTAAGGGTTCACATCTAAACAGACTGAGGTTATTGTGCCCCTTTACTCATCACTCATCAATCCCATCATCGAGTATGATAACCCATTTTGGATGTACCTCAGAAGACACATCCAACAGTTGGAAGGGCCACGAACGTACCTCGCCAAGAGGGATAATGCCCTCAGACATGTGTCCTATGCTGCCAGACTGCATAAACTCTTGCATTACTTAGTGGTATCTTGTTTACTCAGAGATGATATTTGCTGGCCAACAAAGCCGTGTCCAAGTCAGGCTTAATGGATATGCTCCACCTATGGGAATCCATGTCACAGTGAGCCACACACTGTAATGAGCTACACCTTGCCACAACCATAACTGGAAGATGCTGGAGTGACAGATTCCTGTCACGGGTACTCCCCATGCTTTGGAACTACATCCCTGATTACATTATACGGAGCCCCTCAAGGGAATCCTTGCAGAGTGGGTGGGGAACAGTGGCTATACCCCAGGGATCCCGCAATTGGCTCTGCTCCACAGAGGGACAGTTAGTTAATCAATGGAGTGGCGACAGCAGACACATTTTGTCTAGGCTTATGAATGGCCTTGGGCAGTTAGGCATGTACCTACATAGGTACCTATGAACCTATACATACAGTATCGACACATGCTGATAGCTTAATTTACTGTTCAGGTATTGACTTACCTTGTGCCAATGGCAGTTGTGTTTACAATAGTTGAGGGCTGCCTATGTAGGATGCACACAGTAGACCACCTATACATGACAATTTACAGGTGGTCGTGTGTGTGTGCCATCCATGTTTACTGTGTGTGCAGGTGGAGAAGGATGTCAGTCCGTAGTTGCCTACACTGTCATTGTGTGTGCTCTATGTTCCCTCTTTGCCAAGGCATGGGCATACTGGGCAAGCCTCCGTCTGCCTACTGGGGCTGGCACAGGGTGTTCATGGTCTGAGTCCCTCTGTGCCTGTGGGGCCCTTGGCAATGGTGGTGGGCTGTGAGGGCCTTCACCATTCTGTCCCTGCTGCAGCTGTTTCAGCAGGATCATATTGTGTAGCATGGCACATACTATGAAGATGTGGGCATACATGCCTGGACAGTACTGCAAGGCTCCACCAGATATGTCCAAGCAATGAAACCATGATTTCAGCATCCCAAACACACGCTCTATGATGATTCTGGTTTCTGCGTGTGCCTCATTATGGCATTCTTGCATGGGTGTGTGTGTATATTCCTGATGGGAGTCATCATCCACGGTTCCAGTGCATAGTCAGCATCCCCCACCAGGTGGCCATATGGGATGTCTCCCCTGGCAAATACCTGATACAGCTGTGAGGCATGCCAGATGTGGGAGTCGTGATAGCTTCCAGGACTGCCAGCACACACATGCATGACCTGGCAGTTGATGGAGGGGTATCTCTTGTGGTTTATGTAGTGCCTACCCTGCTCACCGTGTGGTGATTTGATGTGTATGTGCGTACAGTCTATTGAACCCAATACCTACAGGGAGTCTGCTACATGGTGGAAGAGACGCATATTGCTGGCCAACTCCTCCTTCATTCAAGGGAAGTATATGTGCTCATTGGCATGTGGTAACATGACATCCAGGAAGTGGTGGAGTACTCTGGATGCTGATGCCTGTGAGATCCCCATGATATAAGTAATGATGATGATGCTGGCAATAGGTCCAGAATGAGGAGGAGAAGAGTATTCAGGCCCAAGATAACCTTTCAGAGGCTACATGAACTGGAGATAGAAGAGCACTACAGGGTGGACAGGGACATACTACATGAACTCACTGAGCTCTGCTACTCTCACTTCAGACCCAGAGCCAACAGAGGAGAACCAATCCCAGTGAAAATCACGGTATGTGTAGCCTTAAGAAAACTAGCTACAGGTTCTTTCCAAAGACCTACTGGGGCATCATGGGGGGGTCTCACAGGCATCCACATCCAGGGTACTCCATCAGTTCCTGGATGTCATGCTAACACATGCCAGTGAGCACATTTATTTCCTCAGCACTCCTGAGGAGAGGACGAGCAATATGCATCTCTTCCACCATGTAGCACACTACCCAGAGGTACTGGGTGCCATAGACTGCACTCATGTGCACATCAAACCATCACCTGGTGAGGAGGGTAGAGTCTACATCAACCACAAGGAGTATCGCTCCATCAACTGCCAGGTTATGTGCAATGCCCAGGGCATTATCATCAATGCGTGTGCTGGCAGTCCTGGCAGTTATCATGACTCCCACATCTGCCATGCATCACAGCTGTACCATGCATTTGCCGGGGGGGACATCCCATAGGCCATCTACTGGGGGATGCTGGCTATGCACTGGAACCGTGGATGATGACACCCATCAGAAATGCACACACACCCACTGAAGAACACCATAATTAGGCACATGTACAAACTAGGAACATCATAGAGTGTGTGTTTGGACTGCTCAAGTCACAGTTCCGCTGCCTCAACAAATCTGGTGGAGGCCTGCAGTACTCTCCAGCCACATATGCACACATGTTCATAGTATTTGCCATGCAACACAATATGATCCTGTGGAAACAGTTGCAGCAGGAACATCACAGGGAAGGGACACACAGCCCACCACCATTGCCAAGGTCCCCACAGGCACAGAGGGCTGAGAGGAGAAGCCCACTAAGCCTGTCCCTGTAGGCAGATGTATGCCCAGTACACCCTGGCATTGGCACATACACTGACAACCTAGGGACCCAGGGACTGACACCTCACTCTGGCTCACATACACACACAGTAGAAAGGATGCCACCCACATCACACTACCTATACCTTACCATGTATAGGATGTATACTGCATGCATCCAACAGAGTCAGCCCTGAAGTACTGTCCTCTTAACCAGTGCAGGCATAAGGTAAGTCACTCTTCTTAACAACAAATGAATGGGGTAGTAGACCATGGTAACATACCTATGGTATTGCTGCATGTATGCAAGGGAATGGGGTGGGGTCCCGGGATAGCAGCAGATCACTAACAGCTATGTGGGACAACAGGCTAAGAACCACAAAGAAGAGCAGCGGGACAACAGGAACTGTCTGCCAAAATACTGGCTGTCCCAGAATATGCAGTAGTCCCCAAGGTGGCAAAACTCACTGCGCTATATGTGAAGGACTAACAAACAGCAGGCTCATAGGACAGCTGCATGGATGTCAATGATGGAGTCCCATACATATCTCTCAACCTCTTACAGCAAAACATCTGTACAAACCCATAAAGAAATTTGTGGCAAAGGCCCTAAAATAGGGACAGTTATGAAATATTCCTCTTACAAATCTAGAAAGTTGATATAGCAGGTTTTGCAGTAGCATGAATTCTCTGAAGGGTAAGAAGTCTGAAACTCAAATGTCTGTCATTACTTTCTAACTTCGTTCTTTAATGATTTGACAGCATTTTCCAGGAAACCACAATATTATGAAAAATGGACCCAAAATATGAGGCAAATATCTGTACAGTCTGCAAAAAGGTGTACAGTTGAGAGATATGCTCCCCTACCCCCAAAACACACATGTTCCCATAGACCTGCAGTAACATTTATGTTTGTGAGGTAATATCAGCAGATCACACATCCCTAGAGCTGTCCCAATCTACTTGCTAACTTGCTCCATTTCCACAATATGCAGGGGTCAATGTGCCATGTATGCGCATGGTTAATAGTGTCAGTAAGTAAACAACACTGACTGGTGGCTGTTGTGGCTTAGTGGGCTACATACAGTACTGTGGTTGACAGGCTCCATGGTTCAAGACAGGCTGTGCCAACTGTTTTGCATGTCAGCTACACCTACAGTAGGAGTTGTACAGACTGACCAGAAGTCAATATTTGTTATTGCAGGAAAGCTGGACAATGGAGGGAGAGGGGGCCATACATTTGGACAGTACAAATCTCTAAGTAACCTAGATTGTGCCTAGTAGAACAGCTGGTTGTGACAAGTCAAGTCTAGTGCCAGGATATAAAGGCTGACACGTTACTGTGTCAGTACTGACAACAAGTCAGTGGGCACCATCCATACCCCTGGAATGACAGAGTTTCTCAGAATGTCCACACATATGCCTCATATATCTGTTCTGCTTGTCATAACATTGCATTTGCCAGACAAACTATTTGCAAACCAATAAAGGTCGATGTGAAAACATTAATGACAGACAGTTAAGATGCAGACTTCATACCATAAGAAAATGCAAGTTAATACAAAACCGTTCTACCAACTGTCTACGTTTGGAAGAGCAATATTAAACCCTGTCCCCATGTTTGGGCTTGGGTCTGACTGTTATATATGGGCCTGTCCAGATGTCTGTAAGAGTTTGAGAGCTATGGCCAACATGCAGCCTTATAATAACAGTGCAACACAAACTGTCTGAAGACAACAACAGATGTATGGGGCACAATGATGGACAACCTGCTAAACAGGTACAGTTAGACATGTGAAGTCCATAACCCTGTGTGTGATGTTACGACTTCTACACCAGTCACACCATGACTACAAATACATAACAGCAGCAACTGTGGGCAAAGCCTGTGAATGGACTACCAAAGGACAAAGAGCCACATATAAGGAGAAGGAGGAACCACTGGTCAGACTAACATAGAATGTGCACTCTAGAACAATCCGTGCAGTACCATAGGTTCCCTGCAGTGTATGGTGTAAGTCAACAAATGTATGTCAGCAGTTCCTCACATTAATCTATACTGATCTGCCACTGAAATACCAGGAAATCAAAGTGCTGTGTAGAATATACCACACATATTATGGAAAACTCTGCTCAGTCCAATGCACTCTGTACCCACCCCAGGATATGACTCAGTTAATAAGGACAGCACACAGCCAGGAGATCCCCCAGCCAGTATATCACTGAGGTGCTGGACTCTTTATACAGGTTGATCAGACAATCGGCTGTAGCACACAAAATCCTGGACCGGAATACAGGTAGGTCTGGACGGGAGTCCCAATGTTAGTATTGATGGTCATACTGGGCATGCTAATACACTTAGATAATTTCAGCCCATGTCTGAATCCACATCTGACTTCAGACCTGTGTTGTCCATATATGCCTGTGCATACAGACAACTATGTACACCTTAACTGTCTCTCCACACCCCCATCAGACAGGATTACCCTCATCTATCTGTATGTGGCACATATAAGATATATCTGGATCTGTTGAGTGTGCTATGCATACATATATATAGGTAACATATACAAATATATCAATTATATACAGGCAGAAACAGGGGGAAGAGAGACAGAGAGAGAGTGACAGAGAGAGAGAGGGATAGACAGAGGACACCCTGAAAGGCATAGAGTGATGTATTGCTGCAGCCATTTGCACACCAGCTGTAACCAGTGGCACATGCAAATACTAAGGTGAGCTCCATTGTGTAATAGTAGTGAGGTAGGGGTTGTAATCTCACATCACCTGCCTTGTGTGTGCGTGTGTGTGTGTGTGTGTGTGTGTGTGTGTGTGTGTGTGTGTGTGTGTGTGTGTGTGTGTGTATTTCTGTATCTAGTACACTTACAGAAGAATACACACACCCAACAGGCCTATGTCTGTGTAATGGTCACCCATTTTATGGCCCTGATACTAGTGTCCTCCACAACAGTGGCCTACCTGTCAGCAGGTACTGATGTCATCCACCCCAATAGCAGTGATAGATACTCTTCAATCAAATAAGCCTTGTGATGCACATGATAAGTATGTTACACTATAGTATAGACAGTTAGATAAGTAGGTGTTCTAATCCCAACAATGGAAACTCAATCTGTGTGTGTGTGTTTAAGGTTATCCCCTTGTGGCTGCCTGTATTTCCTGCCTATGTGTGTATAATATCAATGCATTTTAAGGCCTGTTCCACCCTGTTAACCCACCACTGCACTACTTTACAGGGCCTGTACATGTCATCCACTTTAGAAGCACCATTGGACACTCTTCAGTTATATAAACTCCATGGTGCATGTGATAAGTATATAGCACTCTAGTACATACAACTAGATAGGTAGGGATTCTAATCTCAGTACTGGCAACTGTGTGTGTTTGTTTGCAGGTTATGCTATTTTGAGGCCTGTTCCACCCAGTAAACTCCCCATTGCCCTACTTTACAAGGTCTGCTGATGTCATTCACCTTAGATGCACCATTGGACACACTGCAGGTATGTAAGCTCTGTGGTGCATGAGATAAGTACATAGCACTATAGTAGAAACAACTAGATAGGTAGGGGATCTAATCTCAATACTGCCAACTGTCATAGTGTGTGTGTGTGTGTGTGTGTGTGTGTGTGTGTGTGTGTGTGTGTGTGTGTGTGTGTGTGTGTGTGTGTGTGTGAGTGAGTGTGTGCGTGTGTGTGTGTGTGTGTGTGTGTGTGTGTGTGTGTGTGTGTGTGTGTGTGTGTGTGTGTGTGTGTGTGTTGGTTATACCATTTTGACACTTGTTGACCCCCCCCATTGCATTACTTTACAAGTCCTGTTCATGTCATCCACCTTAGATTCACTGTTGGACACTTTTGAGGTATGTACGGTCCGTGGTGCATGCAATAAGTAGGTAGCACTACAGTACATGTAACAAGATAGCTAGGGGTTTGAGTCTCAATACTGCCAACTGTAACACTGTATAGGTTTGTGTGTGAAGCATATCCCCTGTGGCTGTTGTGTGTGTCGGTTATACCATTTGAGGCCTGTTGACCCCCTCCCCATGGTATTACTTTACAGAGCCTGTTGATGTCATCCACCTTAGCTGCACCATTTGAAACTCTCCAGGCTATAGCACTCAACTGTACAGATTTTTGCAGAATGCCCACATATTTTCCACATATATGTAGTCTGTGTCTCCTAAAAACGGGGTTTTCTGTCAAATCATTGGCAAATCATAGAGAGTTGAAGTCAGAAATAATGACAGACATTTGAGTCTTAGACGGCATACCTTTCTGAAAAATCATGCTGACGCAAAATCTGTTACCCTATCAGTTGTCTAGGTTTGTGAGAGCATTATGTCAAAAGTGCCCCTATTTTTGGGAGTTTATCTCCCCATTACTAAGGGCTTTTTCTAGATTAATTGCTCTAAGAGGTTGTGAGGTATATCCCCAGCATATAATCTCCGTGGTGTGTGCAATAAGTATGTAGCATTATAGTACATACAACTACCATAGGTAGGGGTTCTAATCTGAATACTGCCAACTGTGTGAGTGTATGTGTTTGTGTATGCATATCCCCTGTAGCAGCATGACTATCTTGCCTGTGTGCGTGGTGGTTGTACCATTTTGTGTGCCTGTTCCACCCTAACTCCCCTATTGCCAACCTATTCAGGTCCTAGAGATGTCAGCCACCTTAGAAGCACAGTTACACATTGTCAAACACAATAGCACTGTGACATTTGCAATACTTATGCCATCCTGTAGTGTACATAACTAGACAGGTAGATGTTCTAATCTCAAAAGTGGTAACTCTGTGCGCATGTGTGTTTCAATGCATGTCCCCATGCAGCAGTGGGTGGGTGGGTGATATGGTTATACCACTTTAAGGGGCTGTTAACCCCCTAGTGGCAATCATTACAGTACCTGCAAATGTCACCCACCTGAACAGTTGTGGCAGAAACTGTGAAACTATATAAGCTCTGTAGCACTTGTGTTATGTATATAGCACTATTGTATATAAAACTAGGCATGTAGGGGGGTTCCTGTCAACAACGGCAGTTCATGAGTTGCTGGGTGTGTGTACGTATGTATATTACCTTGCAAAAGTATGACTGTGTTAGGTCCACCAGTATACATCTCAAACCCTCAGAGAAAGACATATGGATAAAGCCATACAGAAAAGTGGGACAAAGGCCAAATATTAAGCTCAATCTTTACATATTTCTGTAACAAATATAGACAGTAGATAGCATAGCAAGTCATGCATTTGCATGCATTTTCTGAAAGGTATGATGTCTGACATGAATATATCCATCATTATTCTCTAACATTAGTCTTTCATGATTTGCCACAAATTTGCCCGAAAACCACAATGTTATGACAAATGGAACAAAAATATGTGGCAAGCATCAGGACATTATGCAGAAATATGTAGAGGTGAGGGGAATGGCCACCATCTGTCCCACCCTGCAGGTTGCAGTCCATGTTTGGCCAGGTGTGACTTGTGACAATGACTCAAACAATACAGAGGTCTCCAGAGTGTAGGACAACAAACATTTCCTAAAGTTGTCTACTAGTTGCATAAAACAGTCATTTCACATCAGAAGCACCTTACTGTTATGAGAAATTGCATAACCCATGGTAATGTGACACAAAGAAGCTGTTATATTAGTAAACCAAGGGAATTCCTGTCTATTGCACTTCCTGTGGGTATGGTTTGTCTTGCCAACTGTCATAATACTACAAGACATGTCTCACAGTCCACAACTGATAAGCCAGCAACCCAAATCTGTGTTGCCTATGTGGGCACAATATGTAGACATGTGGAGGCCCTGTAAGAAGCTGTTGTCCCCAGTGACTCACATGTATCTAGGTATGAATGCTAACTGCCACCACCCACATATGTAGGTATTGCCTAAGGCTATGCTGACTGTAAGTAGTGTGCTGTCTGTCATTGACCCACAAACTGCTGTTAACACACTGCAATGGGGTCATACAGTGGGTATGGAATGGTGCCAAGGTCCTGGCCTCAAGCTGAATGCAGACAACAGTACCATCATACCATATAGCAAGGACATGGCCCCACTATTTCCCACATCAGTGGCAACCCCATAAACACACAGAATATGTTGACAGACCTGGGTACTCAGGATGATAACACTGTCGCATTCAGCCAACAAGTAGTGGCAGTGGTTAGAAAAAGCTTGCACATGGTTCATCACATAGGTAAAGGGACTGCATCCAGACAAAAGGTGGACATTACCTCTGTATAGTCCTCAGTCAGTACAATACATTATCAGCATGACCAGGCTGATACATACCTATGCAGACATTTGCAGTAACTGTAAAGGCTATTCTAACACCCACAAAGGTTATCCATGGTCTTCAACACTTGTTCCATGCAGACATCTTTGAATCAGTACTGCCCCACTGGGTATCAGTCAGGTTGTCCACAGGTGGACTGTGGCATGTCTAGATGGCAATGTTGTGCTCAGGCCTTCAGCAGCTGCCCCACATATGTGAGTATAACTCTATGCATATTACCAGCACAACAGCCCTGAATCACATATGAGACAGCAAAAATACCTGATGGAAAGACAGGTTTGTCACCCAGAGGCTGCCCTGTCACAGGAATGCATTTCCCAAATATGTCAAATACAGTATCATGCAGACCCTCATCAAATGTATTAAGGTTGAGTGGATGGGAAAAAAAAAATTTGTCCCAGGGGTCCAACCTGTGTCCAGCAATGCTAGGGGCAACAGGTGCTGACTGATGATTCTGTTGGGGGTAAAGTAAGGGGCCCAGGCACAGTACTCTAGTAACCTCCTCTGTACCTATGAACCTGTGATCCTAAGGAATACCCAGGTGACAAGTATTAAGAGTAGCATGCTATGTCAAGGGGTATGCATGCAAGGTTATGCTGTCTGCCCCATTGTCCCTCACACACTATTCCACGCATACGTACCTAGGTAAACATGCACGTATACAGCCATACCTTGGTGATGAAAAAGTCTCTGTATTGCCACTCCTCCATTCTGAGCTTCTGTAATGGCAGCAGCTCACCACGACTTACACACACAGACACCTGTAACAAAAACAGAATAAGGTCTGTGAGACAACAGTCAGTCAGCAGTACTAACAACAATAAAGCATCATGGCACAAAGGTACATACACTTTGATGTGTACGCATGACAATTGCCAGCAGACACCACCTTACAGGGCATAACACTACTACACTACAAACTGCCACTAACTGTACTATATTCACCCTGTGCATCAGACATATATTAGCATGTCCCTGCATCAATGGTATTGATAACAGGGATGTGGCACAGGTATCATCACGTGCACAGGGTGTGGTGTGAGGTTACCAAAGGCTTAGGCTGTGCCATACAGATGACATCATGCGTGTGTGTCTGGAGGGGTGCTGGTCATCTTGGTCATGGAGAGAACCTGTGTGCATCTGTTGGTGACTTGCATGTGGCGCTGATGTGTGAGTGTGTGCATGCACACAGTCAAGACATATGCTAGCCCTACACAAGGATGTGATGGACTGCTGTGGACTGTACATGGCAGAATGTACAGTTCACCATCCATGGCCACAAACACAGGAAATGGTTCTGCCAGGAGTGGCACTGGCTCCACTATGCCCAGGGCCTTATGCGGTACTACTTCCTAATGGTGACTGGTGTCTGCTGGGTCTGTGTCACTCACTGGATCACCCAGGACAATGTGCCCATGGCCTGCCATGTTGTGGTGTGGACAGTACCCTCCCTTCAGTAGTGATGGTGGTACTGCCCATACGGGAGTGTGAATGTGCACGGCCATGTGGGCCTTCAGCTGATGTTGTTGCTGACCTACATTCCATGTGTCCAGTGCCCTACTCCCACCCCATGTTCAAGCACTGACATTGCATGGTTAAGGACTGACAATGTCTCACCCTACCATCTATCCACTACATTAGCAAAAGGACGTAAGGCATCACCAATGTTATGGAGGAAGTCATACATGCCAGGCAGTGTGCCATCCATGATCCTGAGTATCCATCTGGTGTACCACTCAAAATGTGCCTGTGCCTCCATGATGGACCAAAGCATGTCGGGTGACACATGCTGTGACAGCTCTGACAGGGGCTGGATAGGCAGCAGTCCCCCTTTGAGCACCCCTGTCAATCTGAATGTGTGGGACCTCACCAGCTCTCTGGCTATGGCTAGTGTCTACAGTCACAGATGCCATAGTTACCACACTCCCCTGTTCAATGCCACCACCCGCTGACTGCCCAGTATCTTTGGCTGCTTGTGACTGGGTATGTGTGAGTATACTGACCGTGTGCAGGGACATTGGGGGTGGAAGTGGGATGTCAACCAATGGGACAGATTCAGCTCCCAACAACCCCATGTGTGCCTTACAATGGTGATCATCATCATCAGAGTCTGATGAGACACTGGCATCAGATTATGAGGGGGACACATGTCAACCCCGATGGTCACCTTTGAGGGGAAGACAACATGACAACATTAATTCCTGCACTACAATGTCTGCTGATCGACATACACACACACGCGCACACACACACACACACACACACACACACACACACACACACACACACAAGGTGCCACAAAGGCATTATACAGACCACACCTTCTGAATGATGCCATGCACAACAAACAATCAGACCACAACAGGCACACTCTGGACAGACCCTCAATAACATGCAGTGCAGCTATGTTCAGTTAATGCTGCTAGCAGTATACACCTGTGAGATATATGACAAGTCACAGTATTTAATGGACCTTCACCTAAAACACAGTGCACTCGTTCACACAATAGTAATGCACTCCTGTATAGTAGACTGGCTATACCTATACAAAACTATGTGTTTCTATGTTACAGCTCCTGCAAATATGCTACTGTTATTGCCAATGTGATGCACTGCAGTGAGCCCCACCACAAGTGAACATGCACATATTGCAATATGGTTAAGCTTAACAGTCATGTCCATGGCAAACTGGCAGCCCTTAACATGCCTAGGTTATAGGTGAGCCATAACAAGACAGTTCCACACTCACTGGGTACAGGTTTATGGTCCCCAGCTACACCAGAGGTACCTATATATTTGTGGGGGAGAGGTATTGCCAGCACACACATGTGGCATTGGTACAGGTTAATATGTGCATTTATCAACATGTGCAGTACAAGCTGTGATACTACCAACATTGCTGACATCCACAATATGTGTGCACATGTGTGCATTACAAAACCCCACCCACAAATGCAGATTGACCTAACATATGTGTAAAGATATGCAGAGGCTGCTACTATGAATGCTACAGTATTAATGTGATGACTACTGGAGGCTTACCTGGATGCTCTTCGGCTATGGAATCTGTGCCACCCACCTCCATGACATATGTACTGATTGTTTCCTGTGAGCTGATGGCTGAGTCCAGGTTTGCCAGGAACCCCTCTGTGGCTGGGAGTGGTGGTTGTGTAGCAGGCTCTCCCCCAGCCACAGCTGCAGCCCTTTGCCATGCATGATGTATGAGATCCATAGCATGGTGTCAGACCTGTTCATATCTCCTGTCGCAGTGATCCACATCACTCACTGCTGCTACCAGGTCTGCCCATAGTGCAGAGCATTGTTGCTTGTTATGGCAAGTCCTTGACAACAGGACTTGGTGATGGAGTCTCAGGGCATCAATAATTGCAGTAGTCTCAGCTTCTGAGAAGGGTGGATTGCAATGTCTAAACATCCCACCTGAAAGACATGAACAAGGGAACACATCACAGGACAACATACATTGATCACCATTATGTACTCACCCTGCACATCCACTTTTGTCAGCACTATCCACAGCTAACCCCCACATCATACCCTGCCCTCTATCAGCACAGTATGTCTGTGCCGATTGGCAACATACAGGCATTACAGCATGCATTGCCCCCTGATCCTGATGTTTCATGCTACTTGCTGCATGTGCTATGAGGTGTTGCAATGCATGTACCTGTTGTACCTATTACTGCCTGTTCATAGCCTGTCTACATGGTCTGCTGAGGTGTCAGCCTCCTACTGTAGTAGTACTCACCTGGGCTATAGGCCCACCCCTCAGGTTTCAAGGCCTTTCTCCCTCAGATTCTGGACTATATGGCTGGAGAATGTCCTACAATTTCCCCAGCCAGTGTGGTTGATATGGGTGTTTTGGCACTGTGTAGCACATGCCTGATGTACACAGATGGGCAGCCATCTATGAACACCACCAAGGAACACATTGTGTTACAGATGGAATGACAGTAGGAACCTGGAGTCCATGCTCTTTTCCTGTCAAGGCTGCATATCTGTCCCCAAACAGGTTGTCGACACAACCAGTATACCTCACACACACACACACCTATACAACACACAAACACATCTGCAGTGGTCCTCAACATACACATCCACAAACAATGGGGATCTCCAAGGCAAAGACACATGTGAACACCACAGCCATACACAGCACATACCACACATGGCCACACACCTGTGTCCCACAGCCACATAGTCATCAGCACATGACAAACATGTGACACATAAGGGACTCCACTGGAGACACACTGATGTGCCTCTCACCTGGTTGTGTATGTGGAAGGTCAAGTTACTTGTGTGTCAGGTGACAGACTCCACCATGTCGCATATGCACTGCTGTCTCTCACCAACAGGTACTGTCATGAGTTTGTCACAGTACATGTAGGTG
This sequence comes from Protopterus annectens, assembly GCF_019279795.1. Classification (NCBI taxonomy): domain Eukaryota; kingdom Metazoa; phylum Chordata; order Ceratodontiformes; family Protopteridae; genus Protopterus; species Protopterus annectens. The sequence goes on from NC_056742.1 coordinate 370,158,376, forward strand.
TGCCTGACCTGACATGTACGTCCCTGGACTATATGCAGTGAGACATGAGTGAGCACACTGATTATGTGTCCCAGGCAGGTATGTCCATAGCCTTATACAGCATTCTTTTGTCACCCATACTGATGCCACAATACAATCAGGAAATGATTGCCCTTAACATGTGCCCTTTTATCTTGTGATATTCCAAGGGTTCCTTTACCTGTGATTCTGCGATGATATGGTAAACAGACCACGATGCTCTGCAAGAGATGGCCTCCATCTGTCTTCACTGGTCTTCATGCATCTGGCAGTGGTTCTCGTCAGCCCCACAGTGACTCCATTAGTAAATGTAGTGAGGCTATCACTACCAACATACAACTGTCAGTGCAGCGCACAGTGAAGGTCATGTTGCTAAACATTAGAGGTGTACACATGAGTTTGCCCTCATTGCAAGCAGTCTTAACCCTGGGCACTGCAGACATCTGTGCAGTCACACAAACCATGGTTTACAGATGCAGAGAACACCCCTGCCTTAGCTGATCAACCATCCTATCATACATTCAGAACCCAAAGTGTAGCCAGTAATGCCATGGGACATGGGATTGCAGTAAATATGAGACACATACACACCTCCATGCTGTACAGCCAGTAACACGCACAGGGGGCACTGTAGGGGTAGTTCACCATTGCCACCACACACCTATTCAAATCACAACTAGCTACCAGCCACCACATGTGACCAGGAAGCCCATTCTTCCTATATGGACCTCATCAACTGTATTAGAAGTCAGGTCTGTACCCTGATCCTGGGTCAGTGGAAGGACCCCAATATACATTGTAAGACGTACCCATCCCAGCACACAAATGGCCAGAGAGCCATCAACAGTGGAATTGCAAACACCTTGGTGTGGCCAGGGGCTACCCCCATATGAGGTGAAAGTGTATTGCAGTTGATATTACACAACACAGGTTATCACTGCAGCATCCCTACAGTGTCATCCTCCATGGCAAAGCAACCATCATGCGGTCACGTTTGCAGTCACCATCTCCCACAATACCCATCTAGCTAGGGTCGGCCATACATACACCTCCAACATGTAGTACATCCTCCTGGGGGGTATACACAGCCTCACAGCCCCCAACCCCTCATTAAGGACTGGAACCAATATCCACACATACACACAAGCGCTATATGTGCATTTGTATAGATGCATGTAGTCAGCTATACCTGATAGGCCTATATCATCCTCTGCTAAGATACATACACCTGTCTGGTGGACATCTGCAATACATACTTTTCATAACAGGAATGACATACCACTGTCGGAGGCAAAGTAGGGACAGGTGGCCATTTTGGAGCAGTGTCTCCTTAATGTGTACATGAGAATGGGATCAGTCCTGCAAGCCTGCACAGCAAACACAGAGCTTACATTGTCTACATCCACTACAGACATTCATCTTCCCTACTGCACATATGTCTGCAACAGCACAGGAAGCACCTGCATCTGCTCACTTGTGGTGGTCAAGGACACAAGCTATACCAGTGCTGTTGGTATAGCATACTGGATGCTTGGCAGAGTCGGTGTAGGCTTCACCCCCTGTCTTCCCCATCAGTACATCAGGATGTCTACAGTAACTCACCTGTCTTCTATATGTAGGGAACAGGTCACCACTACCATGTGAAAGTCATGGTATACATCTGCCATGGGAGCCTACCACATCACAGGATGCATCCTACATGACCCCAAGCATAACCTTGTAACACCATAAGGCACTGTATTCGAAGGAGGCCTGACTATCACCCTTGTCCCAGCCATGTGATAAATGACTACTGTCACCCCTCTAGACTAAGGTGGGTCATCCACCACTCAGTGACATGATAGACCCAGCAGCCTAACTAGGTTGTTCTGCAAGGCCATGGCACAGTTTATAGTGAACCTCATTAGCAAGGACATTGGCAACCTGAACAGACTCCATCATGGACAGTTAGGCTTTGTCAAGGAAGGGTTAATGTCTGTTCCACTCGGTTGACCTCTATTACACAGTCACCAAAGCCATGGACAAGGGGTGACAGTGCAGACTGCCTACCTTGACCTGGACAAACTCTGAGACAGTATAACCCACCTAGCCATTATAGATATAACACTCCCAAGTATACATCACACCATATTTTACCATAGGATTAGCACAGTGGGTGCGCTGACACGACCCACCTATTCCACATAGGGGAATCCACCTCAAGTGGTTGACCGATAACTAGCAGTTTAACCTGTTGTTCAGTGTTTGGGCCTCTGTTATGTATGATGTACACTTCTGAGGTGCAGATAACAGCCATTAGCCTATGTCCAACCATGTCTGCAGATGACTGCATGCTGTGTGCCATCACCGGATTCCCTAGTGATGTGGACATCTGCCTAGGAGGGTCTCACATAGATACATGACTGTTGCCAGACACATGGCCTCAGGCTGCATACCAAGACATGCAGTGTCAACCCCTTTGGGGAAAGTTATGTCCCCACATATTATTACAGTACTATCAACATTCTAAGCAAGCAATCAGTTTTGAGGGATCTGTGAACACAGTTGCTTGGCAACATGACATTTCATCACAATGTTGCTTCTGTTTTAAATATCCCTGTATTCTCCCAATAAGGCCCATTATTGTCTATAACTGCCTGTTTGTCATTCACATCACACAACAATGCAGCAGCTGGGGACATCACACAGGTTCCCTACCAGGGAATGCCAGAGGCTCAAACATTGACCAAGTACAGATAGTCTATAAGCCCAACCCTCTACCCAGTTTCATACATACTCCTCAGGGGTGACCTCAGTGTGGCATGCAAGTCAATCACAGACTCCACATTCATGGGACTGCTGCACAAGTGCATCACATGCTTCACTCTGTTAACACACACACATGCCCTCAGCCTGGTGTGTGACATGAACTGGGCTTGTTGGCAGGTGAGATGTGTGTCCAACACACTCACCCTGCTGTTGCATGTGCATCCTGTTCACATCAGGCAGGGTAGCTATTTACACCTTTGCAGATGGAATAATTGGATGGTTAACTGCACATACACCCTTGGGATACCACGTGTCCCTGTTGGACTGGGCCATCAGGTGCTGCCTTGCATACACATGGGCTAACATCTGGCCTAGGCATATGGGTGCTCAGGGCCCATAGCCTTGTAACTTCATATGGCACCAGGAATTCCAGTTATGGCCTGAGTTCTGTGACAGGCTGTGTTGGTATGTGTTCACACCCATCACTGTCATTGACTGTTGGATGTCCCCTATGGGCAACATTACAGAACCATGTCATCCAGCCTACATCCGACAAATAGGTGAGTGGTACTTCCAGTGCATGTGGACATTACAGCAAGATCTGTGCTACATAATAACTGAGAGCAGTGCATATGTGGTGTAGGATGTCCTTGTAGGTGTCTGACATCTGCAGTATCCAGATGTTTGCAGAATGTATACATGTGCCCGATAGATGTAGACCCTCTGCCAGACAAATGTGGATTTCTGCACACCAGTTAGACAATAAGTGATGATTGTCCCCAGAGTTTGGGGAATGTGTCTGTGACATGCCAGACCCCTCGGAACACAGTAATGGTACATTAATATCTGGTACTGTATTCATTCCCTTACATTGTATGCTCACTCACTATGTATGTACACACTGCTGCTGAGGCAGAGCCAGTGCCTCCCCACACACACACTACTACTGCCTATTACCTGCTGTCCTGCTGCAGGCGGTCACCAGGTATTGCTAGACATAGATGTCAGGCAATGAGATACAGGTGTGGTGTACACAGTGACCTAGCCAGAGTATGTCAGGAATGGTCAGGGACACATGGACAATGTTTGAACTAAGCCTGTATGACATTCACAGACTGAGAGTGGCTCACTGACAGTACATGATGTGATATGCCAGCTGTATCCACCAGTACTTACTGTCACTATTGCACAACAAACAATCCAATAGCAGTCATATGTGAGCTGACCATTGCTAGGGTGACTCATGGGCCAGAGTTGTGATCTATGTCACTGCAGACAGAGCTATAAGAGATGGCCATAGGTGCTGGACAGCAGACTAACAGCAACATGTCATTCCAAGAAATGTTGTTGAGACCTACTTTTGAAATTCCTATTTCCCATGACCACATCCCTACATCTGCATTCCATTACATGCTTAATTCTATGATATACCTGGTATAGTGCTGTACTCCTTTGTGAAAAGAAATTGAGTGGTAGTCTCCTAGGAAATCACAGTCTGTCTTCATGAAGAAGGTGTTAGACCTGTTTACCATAGGCAGCAGCTTGTCTTTTGTAGGTAATGCTCATGAACAAATGATTGCCTGTGCATCAATATGTGACTCCCACTTGCTAACAGCATCCAGACCAGCTGGGTTGCCTTTTCATTAGTCAATGGCATGGCAAAACAGTGCTATAGTTAAGGCATTCTCATGTAGGCCTTGCCCCTTTTCCTGTGAGGAAGACATTACCAAGGTGTGAGAGCTACAGCTTCACAGATGGTAGGTAGAAATACTGTCCGCTGTTTGGGTTTATGTGTTATGTCCACAGTTTTGCATGCTATATCTGACCATTGTTAACAGACTTTCAGATTCTGTAGCAGTATACTGTTTAACAATGTGTGTTGGGGTCAGTAAGGAGAGAGACAGATGTGAGTGTCATACATCCCTTTTATCTGAATGTGCATGCTGCTGCAGTTGAAGCTGGTCTATTAGCTGTGTATGTTTGTAGGAGGACACTGTAACACATCATTCCCCCAACCCTTTATGTATGGGTGTTGTGTGGATACCCTGTTCTAGGTGTTTGGGAGGTATGTTAAGTCTGTAGCAGGTACCTGGGAATACTTCTGCATGTGTAGCAGGCTGCAACTGCTGCATTCTGACCAGGAGTCAGAGTAGGGATTGTGAAGACATTGGGGGACAGCAAGTTGTTACTGTCAGTGAGGGAGCAGTGTCAGCTGTTGTGTCACAGCATGGCCAGATTGTGGGTACCTCTAACAGTCCAGGTGAAGCATATGCCTCTGGTACATATGTTACATAATAATGCCATCCAGAGAGCAGTAGGCCACATTTAGAACATATATTCATTACTGTGAAATGTGTCCCATCCTGCAGGCCTTTAACGTGCTACTGTGGGTGGCAGTAACTGCGGTAGCAGCAACCAGTTTTGCTGGACATTGCAGGGCTCAGTTATTCCTATGTTGTATTGACATGCATGTAGTTGTAGTGCCACAGACTGGACTGTGAGTGTCCAGATGTGGCATATGCTAGGAATGTAACAGAGCTACCAAGTCATTATTATGGCAGGTGCATTTGTAAGACATATGTGCATGTATACAGTGTGTTACACAGGATTGGCATGGACATGTGGTTCAGATGGGTATGATGTGTGACACTGAGCTGTCTGTCATGATTTTGTAACCCCAATCTGCACTGCCTTGCCAGTATGTCAGCGCACAGAATAGGCTTTATGACAACCCTGCCATAAGTAGGGGGCACAGCTGTGGAAATTCAACAACAGTCTGTGCAGTTATCAGCTCTACCTGATATTGTACGCCTCCCATACATCCAGCAGCATTTATTTGTCTGTGTACTGGTTCTGTCTCTGTGTCAGAGGCCCAAATACATTGTGATTTGTCCCAGTATATATAGGAGTAGTGTGTCACTGGCAATCAGGATATGCCTGTAAAAACACTAACTATTCTCCAGAGCTGAGTTGGCCTAGTAGTGTGGTGTGCTGACTGTAGTTCTGAGGGTCCTGGGTTCAATACTTTGCAGATTTATCTTTTATTCCTAATGTTACATCACTGTACTGCATGATATATTTACAAAAGCGTAAGCAATTCCCCAGAGCTGAGTTGGCCTAGTTGTTTGTTGCTCTTACTGTAGTTCAGAGGGTCCTTGGTTTGAGGCTTGGCAGGGTTGAGCATTTTATTGATAGGAAGAACATTGTCTGAATCAGATATGGTGATTAAAGCAGTTTTAAGCAAGTTTGTATGGGTTTGCACAATGCGCCGCAATGCTAAGCAGTGCTTACTCCAGCTTAAACCTGCACTATTTCCAAAAATAGAAAAGAAAAAGGGGGTGGTAGGAAAGGGTGAAATGGGGATAAGAGGGGGAAAAACAAGCTTAAAAGCAGGTAGGGATGTGCAGGACGGGTGTAGGAAAGGACCATAGCTCTCTATTTCTTGTATAACAACAGCTGTGCCTGTTGTGGACAATTTGGAATTTAGAGTCTCACATCCCACAGAGAGGAGTCTGGGTGACATAACTTTGTTGATTTATTGCTGGGATGATTGAATGATAGCAGTGTTCATGGGGGCGAAATGGAGAGCTATGTATGGGGCAAGTTTTTTTTTTTGGAACAGATGCCCTTTTCTTAAGGTGAGCGTGGAATGTTGGGGGAGGGATATAGGTACATGTGGGGAGGTAAGTTGGGTAGGAGAGGCAGACAGATGAGACAGACAAGACAGCAGACAGGGGTGTTGTATGACACAAGAAGGGGGTTAACACCTTGGATGGGGAGGGTGGTTGGGAATCAGAGGACCAAGTGCCCCCAGATGGAAACAGTGGAACTGAGGTCCCCACCCATGGGCAGTCATCACTGCTCCTTCATGGCCCTGAAGGTGGCTCTGCTGGGGGCTAGGCTCCAGGGCTGACCTGCCCCTCGAGGTGTGCCAATCTGCCCTCAATCTAGCTCAGTTAGTCATCCAAATCCTGCTGGAGGACCCTGAAAATCATCCCTGAAAACTGATTGCATGTGATAGAATCCTGGTGCCATGGCCAGACGAGTTGGGACAGGCGGATCCAGTGGGACTGGCCTAGCCAAATGTGCTATGGTGTTGAGGCTTGTCAAAGTGTATTGGTTAGTCATGCACTAAACATTTCAATATTAGTTATAACAGCATGCATGGGTATGCCAATTAACCCAGAACAATAGAATTGCATAGCATGCGGAACACAGGCATAAATGGAATAACAGTCATTACTGTAACAGCATGCCAGTAACAGTTACAGCAAAACTCCAACAATGGTGAAATTTTAACAAGGTATGTTAGTATGCAACCATTGAAATATATAACCAATAATATAACACAGGTCCAAACATTAGGTTTTGAGAACAACATACCCATAGTATAAGAATAATGACTTGTGATGCAGATAAGGGGTGGGGGAGAGAAAGATATTCCAGTAACAACTGTATAGGCTATATTTTTCACAACAGTACTGTTCAAGTACTCTACAAGTCTGACCTTAGTTTATATCTACATGTGCCCTATAGCTTCTGTAGCATGTACATACCTCACAAGCTGTCAGCATGGAATGGTATGGGCCAAGCTGCAAGAACTATAGGTACATAACTACAGGGGACTCCTACATGTCAGGGTTACATATATGATTAACAAAGTGTACCCTGCACTAATGTTGTGTGAGTGTGCTACTAGCGTATTTCAAATGGATTTATATCTGTCTCCAAGGTTATTGGCAACAGTGATCACTAGCCATGACAGAGTGACACTTGAGAGACATGTATCATGCAGAATGCATAAAGTATATACCTATCTTGCTGTCATTCATAGGCATGGTGTTGGACTATCAGCCCACATTCACAGACACACCAGGCATACAGCCCTACCAAGAGTGGAACATTTAATTTGTCTTATTCAGTAGGAATACTACTGTACTTCATGACATTTTATTTAATGGAGTTTTATTAACTTGCTGAGCACTGCTGTTTACACACTAGTACATCTGGATACAGACTATTAGTATACCCTTCATACAGCTACTACAGACATTTCCTTACCTGTAAACCCTGTGGAGAAAATATCTGTTAACACTACATGACTATTTCTATAAATAGTCAATACTGCTTGTCTGTTACTATAAATACATCTTAGTACCAGTCCCTAGATTCAACCCTGGTCTGTGTGTGGAAAAATGAACAACATATGTATTGCTTATCACACTGAGCTACTGGGACACTGTTGTGTGCTGCTTAACTGATTTGTCCCTAAAGCTCACCTGGTGTCAAAGTCTGGCCTGGTAATACAGGTGGAGTGTCACAGAAGACTGCAGTGACAGTTGAACATACATGCATGAGATTCATGCATGACAGAGATAGTAGGTGAAGGGTGTATTAATAGTTGGAATGCAGGTGCACACATTTAACCCCTAGTGGATGGGAATATGTGTAATCTGTACATACCATATCGGGGTGCTGGGTTGCCTACCCGACCCATATAAAGTTGCACATGGTATATTTGCAGTCTACAGCCATTACAGTCTCATACTTGCCTGCATCAGCGTACCTACGTTCAGGAATGTGTACAGCTGAAATGCAAAGGTTAACACAAGACAATCCTGAGGGAAACACACTATAATACCTTACACATTACTATTCAAGGTACATATCTTAGTGCAGAACATATATCAAATTTAATTCTATCTTGTTGTACAACTCAACATCTACACTTTAGCATAACAGTTATTTATTGGCCAAACTTCCGTCACTTCATGGTGTCATAGCCATATTTGTTGTAGAGCACCTGTAAAACCAGTGCGAGAGATTCCATTTGCAGTGGTGAGGTCAAGTGCCAGACTGTCCCAGGCCTCAGACTTGTATTCAGAGCCCTGGTAGTGGCCCTGCAGCAGTCTGTCACCATTGTCATTGACAAGGAGCCCAATCATGACCCTGGACTCCAAAATACCCTACCACTGCATCTGAAAGCATGCTCCCTCTCCAACTCCAGCCATAGCTCCTGCAGTTATAAAACTCCAACAGGTTTTGGCTGTATTCAAATCTGTTCAGTTTAAATAAGGTTGTTTTCCCACCCTTTACCTCCATTGGTCATTTTTAAAAATGCTTAGCTTCGCTTAGCACCATGCAAACCCACTAAGCTGAGCTGAGCAGTGCTTAAACAGGGACTGTTTTAGCAATGCTTAGTGGTGCGCAAACCTGCTTAGCTTAGCTGAGGACTGCTTAAAGTGGGACTGCTTAGCAATGCTCAAACCAGCTAAGCGGAGCTGAGCATTGCTAAGTATTGTTAAGACAGGTCCTGTTTAAGCATTGCTTAGCCTGGCTTAGCAGTGCTTAGCAAAATTTAGTTAAGGGCAAACAAGATTTTTGAACAATAAAATAATATATATATATATATATATATATATATATATATATATATATATATATATATATATTGACATTAATTACTCATTACTGATACTTTATTATTATATGTATGTATTTTACTTTACATGACCTAACCCTATGTACTTTAATTACATTACCTTGGGGTGTGACTGTCACCTCATATCTCCACTGACACTGGGATTCTGGACCAGCTGCTCTAACCTAGTTAACAAATATCATGAACTACATCAATAAAAAAAGTATATAGAACATGGTTTCTGATGTAAAAACTGAATGGCCTCTCTGGGTATTCAAAACAGGCACACAAAGCTGTGACTCTAACCATTCAGCTAATTTGGATGCGAAGATTTCAGGTATATATTAATATATAGCTTTTTGTTACATTTGAGAATTGCTGAGCAACATGCCACATGGAGCAAACCTGCTCAGCTATCCTTAAACCTGACCTTTTGGATAGAAATTAAAAGCATCCAGTTTCTAATTTTAGATGTCTGGCACGTGTTTATTGATAAGCACAGTGCCACACAAACACACAAATAAAATATTTAAAAATAAATAAATAAATAAAAAACAAAATAAAAGTGACAATGCATTTTCACTTTTAATTTCACTGCCATCTGGCATTCTTTAAGTACAGGGGGTGTGTTATGGACACTGTAACATGCTCCCTATGTGAAATATACATATTAAGTGTCCAAGGACACTTTACATTAAACTTTTAGTGCTGTACGGCACTTTGACAATGCAGGGGGTGTGCTATGGACAATGTAACATACCCCATATGTGACATTACTACAATAAATATAAATAAGTGTCTGAGGACACTTTACTTTAATGTTTTAATGCCATCTGGCACTTTGACAGTGCAAGGGGTGTGTTACACATCTCCAAGCACTGTAACACATCCCCTAGCACTGATTCAGTAACCGTGTATATGGCTCTCTCTCTCTCAGCAGCGTGCCTTCATTAATATGCAAGGCACACTGCCAAAAGGGAGCTGCAGACATGGATACCGTTCACTCTGTGTAGGGCTTACACTCTTCCTACATGGAGTTTATTAAATCCGGGGGGATTGTTTTTCTACAGCAAATGAATATTATGTAAAATCCTACACAAATAAAAAATAAAAAAATAGATAAAAAACAAAATAAAAGTGACAATACATTTTCACTTTTAATTTCAGTACCATCCAGCACTCTGACAGTACAGAGGGTTTGTTACAGACACTGTAACACACCTCCTATGTGAAATATACATATTAAGTGTCCAAGGACACTTTACATTAATCTTTTAGTGCCGTACAGCACTTTGACAGTGCAGGGGGTGTGCTATGTACACTGTAACACACCCAAACTGTGACATTACTACAACAAATATAAATAAGTGCCCAAGGACACTTTAATGTTTTAGTGCCATACGACACTTTGACAGTGCAGGGGGTGTGTTACACATCTCCGAGCACTGTAACACACCCCCTAGCACTGATTCAGTAACCATGTACATGGCTTTCTCTCAGTAGCACACCTTCATTAATATGCAAGGCAAGCAGCCGAGGGGTAGCTGCAGAAATGGACACCATTCACTCCATGTAGGTCTTACACTATTCCTACACAGAGTTTATTAAATCCGGGGGAATGTTTTTCTACAGCAAATGAATATTATGTAAAATACAAGAATATCACACCTGAAATAAATAGGATGCAGTCATGCACTGTCTAAGTGAAAATAAGTATTCTGAATTCAGCTGTCTGTTCTGGGAGAATGCAGACTAAAGTTTTAAGATATAAGCATCAGATAAGTTTTGCATATCCAAATAAGTGAGAAGCACCAACTTCAGTTCTGTGATATATGGTTCTAACCAAGACACTGGACATTTACTGTATTTTATATCACTGGCTTAGGTGTTTTATGTGGAAGAACACTGACATGATCCTTTTCCCAGCATTAAAGCAGTTTTTGTTTTGAAATGTAGACAAAACTTTAAATATATGTATTTGCATTATGTTTGTATAATTCTTTACTTGTCATTATTATTTATACTTACTGTAAAGAAGAAAAAACAAAAACAGTTTCTTTACATGTGCTGATTAGAGTTTTCACATTTAAAACTGATTCACAAAATGTTGAATAATCTGACTTTTTACATCCGTCTCTGTAGTTACACCAAGATGTTTTTGTAGAAATGGATGATGATTTGCTTGTTTTTTTCATTGATGTAGAGATTACAGGTGGTAGTGGTGGTGAGATAGAAAGTTTGGCTGTGGTTATCTCTTTCACTACATTCATTTCAGAATTAACCTTTGGCACTGTACTTGCTATGATTCTATTGACAGGTCCACTGAGTGTTGAAGAAAAATGGTCTGTGTATGGCACTCCTAAAAAATCAGCAATAAGAATACATTTGTTAAATATTTATTTTAATAAACTGTATAATAAAAGGAAGAAAATAATGAAAAATGTAAGCAGTTCCCATCCCTCTACTTCAAGACTTGACTGAAACATGCTAACAAGGTACTTAGCACTATTAAAAATATAGAGTGGAATCTAATGTTCCTGAAGATAAAAAAATGAAACTTTAAATCTTTCTTCAGATATGCCAGAAAATGAAAAAATAATCATCAATACATTGAGTTAATCCATAATAATATTAATAATCATAATACTACTACTAATAATAATAATATCATACATTTTAATCCCAAGGAATAGTCAATATAGTAACACAGATTCAGTGTTAGCTTTACCCCACCTACCCATATTGTTGCCACCACTATTTCTGAAAATATAATTTCCCTGAAATCACTTTGGAACAACTCTTAGAATCCCTGTTAAAGGTAAAGATAATACTTCCACTGGACCAGACAATATAGCAGACTGCATTCTCATCAGTGCCAAGGATACACTATTCAAACCTCAACTTTAACTGCTGAACCTCAGTTTATCTACAGGGTTTGTGTCCGACTGTAGGAGAGCCACTACCATGGCTCCCCCTAAACAAGGGCATCCTCTCTATGAACCTGGAAAAATATAGATCCATCAACCTCATCAGTCTTATATATAAGGCTGTGGAAAATATAGAACTCATTATGTGGACATAGATAACTTTACTGATCTAGTTCCCTGTCAGTTTAATTTCATGAACAGCAGATCCTGTCTCATGTACCTTGTAACCTTGTTTGAAAGGTTACAGAGAACTTGAACACAGTTGCTCAATGCATTACACTTATCTTGCCCTGGTTAGGGCATCTGAAATTATCACCCATTATAGAATTATTGAAAACTTAGACCACCATAACTTATACATTTTCAGTTGGATTGCAAACTGACTACTCAACAGATCCAAAGTTGTAAAAGTGTCTGGTACCAGTTCTGAAAGTATCATTGTAACTAGTATGACATCACTGGAATCACTGTTGGGCCCTCTCATGTTGGTCATTTATTCAGCAGACATCCAAGCCAATATGCTGGAAGTATGGTTCACCAAATTCACTGATTACTGCAAGCTAAGCACTATTATCTACTCATCCACAAATACTAAACACCTTGTGCAATGGTTGGAATATGCACATACCTGATGTAAAAAAATGGCTTCAAGCTAAATGCTAAAAAGGGTAGCACGGTTATGTTTGTCAGAAAAGCTTCTCCCACCATGTGTGTTATAAATGTTACTTATCTTCAGACAGACACTGTCATAAGAGACCTGGGTACTTTTGTGGGCAATGCTTCCTCATTTGAACATCACGTTTCAACCATAATGAGAAATACTTCCATCTGGTTCAGTTAGTTTCCAAGGGAATATTTTCAAGATCCAAATAAGTCAAACTATCCTTGTAATCTTCCCTCATCAGACCCATTATGGAATACAAGCATATCACTCAACTGGAAATGCCCCAAAGATTACTAACCAAGATTATCAAAGGTATTAAATTCTTCAGTTATCCCAAAAGACTGCTATAACTCCATGCCAAGAACTTTGAAATACGTTTACTTAAAGGATTACATATCTAGGCATCTTATGATCTCTGTGATTGCTTGCCTAGTATTGGTCCAATGTTCTAAGTGTTTTGCATAAACATAGTAGTCTACCATTAAAGTTCATTTTAAAATAATTGTAAGATCAGATTTCACTTAAATGTAGTTTGTTAGATATAAATACAGTATTCTCTTTACATAAATCTATAAATGCAGTCATAGTCCATGTTGTTGTGAACGACTTGAGACATACCTCTCTGGACCATATGAAGAAAGACATGACTGAGCTCTTGGACTATGTGTCTCAGACTGGTATGTCCCTAGCCTTAAGCAGCATTTTACCTTCACTTAGGATGATCCCTCAATACAAACAGAAAATGATTGACGTCAGTAATTAGCCTAGTTTCTGGTGTCATCCTAAGGGAATACAGTATCTGTCAGCCTGGGAGGACATGACTGACAGACCTCTATGCTTTGCCAGAGATGGTCTTCATCTGTCACCCCTAGATTTCAGCTACTGGCCAAGGCTCTTGCCACCCCCATAGTGTTTTTTTTAGGCACTGTCTCAAGGACAAAATTCCTGAAGTAAAGGCTCCATCTAAAAATAACCTCAAGGTTATGCTGCTAAATGTTAGGAGTCTTAACATGAAACTGCATTCACTGAAAGCAGTCCTCACTTTGGAAGATGTGCACAGTCATGGAGACCTGGTTCAAGGCTGTGGAGAGCACCCCAGCCATATTGGGCTACACCTCCTTCCACACATTCAGACCACAAACTAAAGGCATGAAAACTGAAGGAGGCTGTGTATCGGTATTCATTAAAGATAAATACACCTCCACATTGATTAGAAAGCATGACTCCCTGGAGATTCTGCAGGTGCAATTAACTGTTGGTAGGACACCTATTCAAGTCATTGGCAGCTACAGGACCACCTCCATGAATCAGGATGCCCACTCTGCCTATTTGGATTTACTTGAGTCTATCAAGATACATCCCAACACAGTGGTTTTGGGTGACTTTAACTACCCATCCATTGACCGAGTAAATTAGTCGTGTGGAAGCTCACTTGCCCAAAGGTTCCTCGACTTCATTAACTTCAATGTCCTAGACCAGCTAGTTGACACCCCCCACAAGGGCTGCCTACATTCTGGATCTGGTGCTTACCAATATGGGGGACCACTGTAGCACTCCCACTGTGAGGTCTTCCCTGGTGAGATCTGACCACAAATCAGTCTCATTCAAAGTAACTATCACACCTGACCCCCCCCCCCCAGCAGTAGCTAAACTAAAAAAAGTCTCCAAAGCAGATTATAACCTCTTGCGACATGGTATAAATATCTTCAGTGCACCTCCACACTCCGATAGAACTGGCAACTATGCTAAGTTTTACACAAATGCTTTTATATAAACATCTGTATATCCGCATTGACTCGGCTGTACCCGATACAACCAAAACAAACTACTGAAGGAATAGCAAACCTGCCTGGTGGCTAACTGCCATTAACAGGCTTTACAAAAACAGGAAGAAATTGCTGTCTAAGAGTAAGAAGTCAGCCCTAAAATAGAAACACTCCTTCCTCAGCTTAAATAAACAAATAAGACTTCTTTTGAATTCCTCCAAAGCTAACTATGAATCCAAATTAGCTTCCTCAACTGAGGACTACCATAAGACATTCTTTAGGTACACCCATAACCTAAAAGGAAAGGCCCAGACTTGTGCCACACTGGTAATTAATGATTACCACATATACTGAGCCTATTAGCCAACAGGTTCTGTGAAAACTTCACTCCCCTGTCCCTAACACACATACCCCATGACATCCCTACCTCCTATCCACTACTTTGTATCTCTAATGAGCAGGTCATGAATGCTCTCTCTGAGGTCAAAGGCACAGCTCAGAAACACAGCTTCTATGGGACCTGACAAAATCCCAGGCTCAGTTCTACGGTCTCAAACAAGAATTAGCAACACCATTGGGTACTCTTTTCAATCACAGTCTAAACACCGGCTTCATCCCAGCTGAATGGAAAAAGGCCATTGTTATCTCCTTGCACAAAGATGGTGCTTCCACTGACCCCGTGAACTACAGACCTATTAGCCTGACTAGCCTTATCTGCAAGGCCATGGAGCGTATCATCTTGGACCTTATCAACAAAGATATAGGTAATCTCCAAACACTTGACCTTATTCAGTTTGGATTTTTCAAAGGGAGATCATGCCTGTTAAACCCGATGGACTTCTTCGAGACAGTCACCAAGGCTCTTGAAGAGGGGAAATCTGTGCATACAGTATACCTAGACTTAGCCAAGATTTTTGATACTATCCCCCACTCAGGCATCATTGGCAAACTCACCCAGCAAGGTATCAACCCTTATATCATTAGATGGGTCACTAACTGGCTTACTGATATAACCCATATAGTCAAAATAGGGTAATCCACCTCCAACAGCAGACCTGCAACCAGTGGTATTCCACAGGGATCAGTCCTGGGACCTCTACTGTTTGGAATCTATTTCTCTAAAGTACAAGCTAAAACTAAAGGTCTGTGGCTGACAAAGTTTGCTGATGACTGCAAACTGGGAGCGGTCATAGAATCTCCAAACAATGTCAACATTCTACAAGATGGTCTTACACAAATAAATGATTGGTGCCAAAGTCATGGCCTTAAATGCAATGAAAAATATGCTATCATCCCTTTCAGTATGAGCAATGTTCTTGCTAACTACCACATCAATAACAACACCCTAAGTACTCACTCAATGATGACAGACCTGGGCACACAGGTTGGCAGCAACCTTACCTTTTATCATGTGTCTCCACAGTAGTAAGAAGGGCATTCAGTATTGCTCATCTCATAAGTAGGGGCTTTTGTTTCCAGAAGAAAAGAAGTTATAATCTCCCTGTACTCTTCCCTCATCAGACCAATAACTGAGTAAAATTACCCTTTTAGTATGTACCTATCCAAGTACCTGCAACAATTGGAGAGACCACAAAGGTTCCTCACAAGGAAAATTCAAGATCTTTAGCATCTGTCCTGTAAGGATCATCTGAAATCACTATCACTTTATTCTGTTTCATACAAACTACTCAGGGGTGATCTCTGCCTTGCATATAAGGCAATCTTTGACCCTGCTTTATTGGAAATGCTGCATATCCATAAGTCAAATGGTACACGGGTTACTCACTCTAAAGACCTTTACCTGGTATGCGACATTAATAGAACCTGCTGGAGAGACAGATTTGTCTCCCAGAGGTTATCATACCTTTGGAACAGACTCCCACTTCACGTCAAACAGAGCACCTCATTGGTCCTCTTCAAACGCAATCTGGATGATTTGATGGGTGACCATAAATTCACCCCGGAGGTTACACCTGTGTCCCTCTTGGAAAGGAGCAATAGGTGTTGATCACGGAAATAAGGGTAAAACTTGGCTAATCTTGAAAGGGCCCTAAGATCACTAGTAACCTCATATGATTCTATGATTAAAGCATAGTAAAGCAAATGTATTTCTTCATTTACATTTTGCATACAGTTTCAGTAGAAAGGAATGTTTCACTGAAGCATGCAAATAACCTCACAGGAATAAACTTCAGATAAGAAAGAAATATGCTAACAGAATGTTCAGTATATCGAGTACAAACTAGGTATTGATGTACTCTTGATAGGATGGATAGCTGTATGGCTTACAAATAGGACATGGCAAGTATCATACAGCAACTGGGCAGGTGAAATCCTTGGTTGCAGGGTTTTAGTATTATTTAGGAAAAACTCCAGACACATAAGTAAGTAAGTTAGTTTGGACTGATACACAGAAAGTCATAACAGTGCAGTCCATAGACTTTTGGTACAGACACTCGAGATTAAGTGCAGAAGGAATAATTCTGAGTACAGAATTTATTGAGAGAATAATGGATGCAGAAGCTATAGTCATAGCAATTCACTCTATTTCAGTTTATCAACACTGTTATTTGAGACTGTAAGATCTGATTTTGATGTTGCTGATAATGAATGTTGAAGCTACAGACACTGAAATTAAATGTATTTCAGTTTATCAGCACTGTTATTTGAGACAGTAAGATTTGATTCTGGTATTGTTGACATCTACCTCCACTTTATAATGCTGCTGCTACATAATAAACCAAGAAGTGGTACAAAAAGCAGCGACTGGCACTTTTCAGCACAGCTCTGGGTAATTAAAAGATAAAGACATTCATTCCACTTCATTTGAATATGATGCATTCTTTTAAGTTCTTACAATAATTAAATAATCTTTGGATTTCACTTACTGAAGCTTTTTCATCTCAACTTAAGATATCCTAACTGGAAAGAAACACTTGAGCACAGTGCCTTATGCACTGATATTTGATTGATCAAAAATTTAATATACAAACCTTTTCTTTCTCATAGGTGTACATTTTACCCACTTTTACCAAAAAATTCTTTCAGGGGAACATTTTGCCTTCCATCTATAATATCTGGTCTCACCTGATGCCCTGCAACGTTCACTAAATTGGTACTGCTGTCAAGATGCAGAAAGTGATTTAGTTCCAGTTCTGACCGGTTCTGGCCACAGATCTGGCTGAAATAGAATATATGGGTCCTCAAATTTGGGAGGTTCCTTCATGAGCTTACTTGTACTGCAAATCTGGTTGCTGTACCACCAGGAAAATTACTAGTATTGTTTGTATTCCAAATTGTACTTAATCTGTTGTGCAATCCTGGCTAGTGCAGATTTTTACTCATTTAAGCATTTGCCGTTTAACTTGTAAGAGGAGGGAATCATTTGGCTTGCTGCAGTAACAATTCTGATACTATGTCTAGTTGTTTTGCTTTGCTTTATTTGCTACTACATTTGATGGATGCACACTATACTATCATATTTTCCTTAGTAACCCATTCCTGGGTATGCGTAAATCTCTCAGTCTTCTGGGATTTCTGCACGCCTAATCTCTTTGCCAAATTTTGCTTACTCTTCATCCCTCTTTCCCTACAGCTTCCCAAACTCATAGTATCTAGTCAGCATGAACTCCTATGACTACCCTTGGTGTTTACTTCACTGGTGTCAAAGGTGACCTTAAGGTCCTATGGTTGATCAAGTTTGCTCACTCAAAAATACCCATATCCCCTAAAATAGTGTCATTCATAATATCAAATATTCAAAATGTTGAACATGAACATTATTGAATGTGTAGGTTTTGCAGGTAAATGTGGGTGTGTAGTGTAGAGGGTGGGAGTCTGTGTTTGCGAGTGTGAATGCACGGTTGGTTAGTGCTGGGTTGAATGTGTTAATTTTAGGGTTAGGGTATGTGTTACGTTAGGTAATAGTTGTATATCTGTGTTTGTGTGTCTGTGTATTTTTGTGTCCAAGATGTTGTGTGTAGTGGTAGTGTTCTTCTAAGGTTGGGTGTAGGGTTGGGGTTAGGGGCAGGGCTGAGTTTAGCAGGTATTAATAAGGTGCAGCAAGGGGATGAATCTAACCACATCCCTAAGCCTGTCTATAACCCCATCCCTACACTTGACCTTAGAAAAAACATTTGTGTAACACTACAGCTATTCCAATGATGATTAAATGAAGTTAGTGGTAGGGTTTATGGGTTGGAAGATGTCAGTCTGTGCATCTTTCTGTCCTTTTAGGTTCGATATTTTAAATATTTGATGTACTGTGATCGGTCTTTTGAGAGTAGATCTTTTAGTACTTCAATCATTTAAATGTGTCCCTGTCAAAAAAGCATCTATCTCATACTAACTCATGTATCTATGACTGTGGACTAAAACTAAAGACAAAGAAGTGTAGTGATGCACTTTTTGGGAAACAAGTGCTCCCCTGGATCTATCACATAATCAACCCCCCTCAAACCAGATTCCATTGTTAGACATCTAGTCCAACTTTATAGCACTGATTATCCTTAAGCATAACAGCAACTGTCTTATGTTCATAGATAATAAACTATTACTAAATATAAATAGCTCTGTTTGTGAAAAATACAAATATTTAAGAGATATGGGGGCCTCATAAATTGCCTGCATTGTAAGACAATTCTCTTCACTCAGCCATTAACCATGTGCTGTATAGACACAAGCACTTAGTGCCATAATTTCCTCTAATATCCTACCCCAAAAATTCTGAGTATATTTAATAGTCATTAGTTGCATGAAGTGCCTCATTCCTCTACATGTGTAGATGTGTATTGTTCATCTTAGGCAGACAGCACCCCAGTTAGGCAAACCCTAATCTCTGAGGCACTCCTCCTCCTCCTCTAGCCATAAGAGTAGGAAACTGAAACTTTGGATCTGCATCTTCCAACTGTCTCTAGTGCCATCTTGGGTGAAATGGGCAATTACCTCATGTCCACTGAAGACCAGTTACTACTTAATCTACAAAAGTGTGTGAGATGTAGTTATATAATGTCACTGGAGGAAACGCTCTCACATGGGGTCACGAAAAATAACAAGGCTATCAGTATCAGAAATCACAACACTAAGCTTAACTCAAATACCTCAGACCAAACACATAGACCCACATGTATTGAGGCTCTGAAACTAATCTATCTAAACCTTAACAGCCACCCAGATGCAACTATAGCAAAAAGTAACCTCAGTAACCTCAGAAACACTCAACTCAAACAGCACCCACCACAAAACGTGCACCTATGACTCACAGTGTGTTAACTCAAAAGTCCATAAGGCAAACCTCTACATAACCAAACATCCTAGTCATAGGAGATTGCATTGTAAGACACAGTGATGCACCACTTGCCAGACTTAGCAAGGAGAGGATCATGGTCAGTTGCTTTTCAGAGACCAGGACTTGCTTCATAGTGCATGCACTCAGGTCCTAGCATCAGAAGTACACCAATGATGCGGTCATAGCACACATGGTGCATTCTGTTTGTGATATTGTAAAGAAGCATTGGGCGGTACTTATGACTGATGGAAGATGTAAGGAAATATTTGGAGAAGAGCCTCTTTTTTCTTTTAAAAATGATCACTCAATTAAACTGATGCTGTGCTATAAGTTTCTGACTAATAGTTGAGAGAAAGTTGCCTCTGATCGAAAAGGGACTATTCCCTTTGGAGGATGCAGTGTTTGTATATACATTAGGGAAGGGGCTAATTTCATTCATCCTGACACTGGACAGTTATTTAAATTTGATTTTTGTGCAGACTGTGGTTCTCAACATGTTGTTTACCTTGCTGTTTGTGATAGTTGTAATAGTTACTATGTAGATAAGACTAAAAGTTGTTTTAGAGACAGGATTAAAGTGCATCTCTATGGTATTTATAGAGGTGATCCTAGGAATGCTTTAGCTAAATGTGTGGTTGGTGCTGAAGGTTCTCATGGTTTTAAATTTTTAGTCCTTGACTACTATCATGTTACAGCCAGGGGTGGAGATGTGAAGACTCAAACAGAGAGCCTTGAGACTAGATGGATTTCATTGCTCCATGCAACCAGAGGTAAAGGGTTGAATAACTGTATTCCTTTAAGACCTGCAATGAGATCATGTGGTCTTAGGTACTAGTTTTAAATTTGTATAAATGTGAGTTTAGGCTGTTTTATGTAGATCTGATGAAGCACATTGCATGGTGCAAAAGCGCTCATCATTTTATTCTCCTTTTTGTTGTTTTTGTATGGTTTGAGTGGTTATGTTGTTTTATTAAAGTTTGCTTTGCCTTCTGTCCTGCTGGCTCACTTTTTTGCATCTCAGTACAAATAATCATGTCTATTTTACTTTTTTTCTTTAACGTACTTTTACAAATCATTATAAACTAGACAATATTCATCCTAAAAACTGGTTGATAATAATCACTACTTGCAAATTTTAAGTGTTATGCTTTAAGTCCCGTTTATAATTAGAATATTGTGTGCTTCACCACAGGATATTCTCACATCTCTTGTACATGAGGGACTTAGCTCTGTCTTGTTCATCACAATGTACTTTTAGGCTGATGAAGTTCAGTGATAAAGCACACCATATTTATATTATTTCTTTTCTATCACTTTTATCTCTACTGCCTACCTGTCAGATATCAGCACATCCACAATCAAGCAGTCCATTTGTTCCGTCATGGTGTGAGAATTGATAAGCCACTTTTTTTACTGTTTTGGCATTGCCATTCCTCCATTGTCTAACATGCACACTTGCAAACATGATGGCGTGTAACACCTTCGTTTGTGTGCATGCAAATTCAAACACACAGCTACACATCTCATGAAGGCTACCTCAAAATATGGCTTGGAAGAGCACACTTTCTGGCCTATGCACTGCATGCCATGCACCTTGCTGTCCAAAGGAATTGACATTGCTGTTGTCTGGACCACCACCCTTCCTTCCATAATGGTGAAGCCAGCACTGGCAGCACATTCCAAACATTTCTCACCAGCTGTTGTAGTTCTCAGGCCATAAGTCAGTTCCAGGTCATCAGGGACAGACTCAGGATGTCCAACCTCTGTGGCACAGAGCTGACCTTGATGCATTATTTCCTAATTACAAACTAGACTCTGAAATTATCAGAAACTGATAAATCATCAGATATAATAATATTCTCAGATATCACAACTGAATATAAAATGCTTTCTTGCACGTTGTAACTTTACAGTTACATTTGCCTTTCATTATAGCTCACAGAATATGTAAAAGAGCAACCATGTCTTAGAATAAAATGATTCCTTTTACAAATTTTTCTGCAATTATGCACTACAGAAAAAGTGCCTGAAAAGATAACCGATCATCTGCATTTGTTATCTATGATGCTATTCCCTAACAATGCCAAAAATGAAAACAGAATGCCTATATCCCTTTATTTCTTTTGTGGGTTCATGACAAAGACTTCTTGCACTGTATCACCACAACCCAAATGTATAATATGCTATTCTTTACTCACAATAAATGTTAAGGTGTGTGTGTATTATATTGGAAAACTAGCCTGCCAAGGTTGTTGTGTTATTCCTTAATTATTCATGCATTCAAAATAATCAGAAGCTTAAATAACTGAGGAGTTCAGGACAAATCAGTGGAATCACAAAACCATAACACTAAGGAAAGCAGTCACTGTTAAGCTAATCTGATCCTAATGAATTAAAACTTTTAAGTTAGTTTAAATGCATCTCAGTAATGTTTGTAGGATTCTGCCAACAAATATTCTTTTGGTAATGTGTCCACTTTTTATCCATTTTATTTACCTCTTTTGTATAAAGAGAAACTTTGACATTTCATTTCTTTGCTGACATTTTTGGAAATTATTTTCTAAGTCTGTGGCAAGTGGCATATTTTATATAATGATAAGGTAATATTTCCTGATTTGCACAAAATGAATGGACAGCTCTGTCTATGTATGGTTCCCTGTCACTTTACTGAAGAGTCAAAAGATGGAACGTCTAAATGTTGAGCCAAAAATAGTGAACAACATTACATTATACACACAGAAATGAAGAGGAACTCTGTTATGGAGATCATGGAACAGTGGGGATCAAGGACTTTGCCCTTTCCCTGCTGTTGTGTGACCTTTGAGTTGTTATATTTAGTTAGGGAGGGGTGTGAGGGATGCATGGAGCATGCCCCCTTGCCAAAAAGATGCTTTAGTTTTGTTTTTGTAGTTTGAGATCTTGCTCTTCACTATTCTCAGCTCAATGATTAGGCATTCAATCTTGTATCACTTGGGTGGTATGCTAAAGGATTGACACAAAAAACATTGACCTAAACATGTCAACAATTCATTATATCAACAACACAAATTATCGACACCCAGTACATCGAAAAAGGAAAATGAAATATTTTTTCTGATGTACTCCCCATAACCTTACCAACCATTCAAATCAAACTTGGCTGAAAAGTAGCAGTGTTACAGAAAGGAATTTATTTAAGGTAAAGTGCCTCTCCCTCCTCCATCTTAGTACTGCTTGCTAACTCTAACGGTGCTACTGCCCCTAAACTTAACTGTGCACCTTACCTTAAAATAACTTTCCCTAACCCTACCACTATACAAGGTAGCTCAGGTACTCCCTTTGTAAATGCACACACACACACACACACACACACACACACACACACACACACACACACACACACACACACACACACACACGCACACACTCTAACCCAAACATTAAATAACACTAAATCTATCCTCTTGCCTAACCTTTATTCTAACACTAAAACACACAAACCTGCATACAAACTCCAAGTTCTACAACACAGCCACTTACTTTTGCAGACCAACAGGAAGTAATCCAATCTGCCATTCTCACAAATGCCTTTTAATACAAAAACTCAATAACATTCATATAGTCTCACATGAGTGCAGCCTTCCTACCTAAATAACTAAAGTTTTTAAGTTTGTGACTTTTCCAATAAGGAAATTACTAGTCATTCAAGTGGCCTATTTGAAGGCTGCCAAATGCAATACTGTATTCAAAAATGAGTTGGATCAGTGCGGTATAAAGACCTCCAGAGTTCTCCCTGGAGTGACTAGTTATGCTTCTCAGAATTATATTGGCTACTGAATTTTCTTTCTTAACTTTGTTAGACACACATTGGTCAAAATTGGCTTTGTTATCTTAAATTCTCTCCAAAGCTTTAATGGTGGTTTTATTTGTTATGATGTGACCATTTATTTTGTAATCATAACTGATTATGGCCTATACAATCCTCTATAATCCGGACAATACTCCTGCACTTAAAAATATTATCACCCCCTGTAACAATCCTAGACCGCTTCGATCCTCTAACAAACTACTAATTCAGACTAGCAAAATTAATAACAAAGCCGGTGATTCTCTCTTTGCAAACTCTGTAAGTAGATCCTGGAACTCTCTTCCAGCTGATATTACCTTACTTTCCACCTTAGGTCAATTTAAAACTAGACTCAAACAACATTTGTCACTTAACTGGCTATGTCAATGTATCAAGCCTGGCTAACTCTCTCTAGAATGTGTAAAAATCTGTTAACCAGTTTACTGTGTAATTTAATTTAATCCTGACTTGTGCTCAGGATTAACTGTAACCTGTGGAACTTGTTTAACTTGCTTACTTATGTAATCTCTGTAAATCGTATGTCTGTAATATGTAATGCTGGTATTATGTAATGCTGTATCTGCTTACCCTTGGAGCTTTTCTCCCCGGGCCTCCGCTGAAAATGGATATGCATTCAGTCAGACTATCCCGGTCAACAAATGTAAAATAAAATAAAAATAAAATAAAACTTATGTCACTTTTGCCAATTCCCACAATATCACGTTTATTGGAATTAAAGGTAATGTCAGTTCTATTGCACCAGGTATATCTTTCATGTAGAAAGTCACATTTTCCATTGTAGCAATTTTATTATCCAGTTCATAACCATTATCAGCTTTGTTATTAATAGTTTATTTCTTACTTTCTAACTGAGAAGAATGGTCTAGAAAAGCAATACATCCAATATAGAGCCCTAAGGTAGACCACGGGCAACAACAGTTTGGAAACAAAGGTAAGCCTTACCTTGATTTGTGCATTTTCCTTAACCTGTATTTTATCTACTAAATTACATACGAATTGATATGTAACCCTTTTCATATGTCTATTGTTCCCTTATTTGTGATAGATTTGAATATCATACACTATGTACTATCATTGGTTGTTCTATAAGTTCTCTATAATTGTGGGTTTTCCAGTTTTCTTTCCTTTTCTTCTGGTTGTGTTCTTTATGTTCTTTCTTTTGCTTTTTTGGCATTTTCTGCTGCTGCCTGATTTTTAACCATTCCTTGTTTGAGTTTCAGTCATCTCCTTTCTGAAATGTTTCTGCTTACCTGATCATTTATGTCATTTTTTTTCTTGTTTACTTCATAATTTAGAATATTCACTATGTTGGATCAGATGATGTCAAGAAATAGGCATGCAGTCACATGATTCCAGATCTACACATATAGTCAATTTCCACAAAGCCTATATCTCCTTTGGACAGAGAGATATGTAACCTTGTCATGCACTGTCTTTCTTACATACCCTTTGATAAGCATGAATCATTTTTCTTGTGCTCATGTCCAATTGATCCAATGCTTTTTAGAGCCTGTCAATCAAACTAAAGCTGTAAAATAAAACAGGAATAGCAAGCTGATACACAGAATGAACTTTATTCCTATATGTCAGAGTAGTTTTTGATATTAGCATTTGTCTTCTAAAGTATTCGTAGTTACTAATTGTTGTTCTCATTTGTTCATGTTTTATTGATGACCCTTCATCTATCCCCACATAATAGACACTCACGCCCCATATTCAGTTTTTTTTTTTTAAATCACATTCCTGTCCCAGGTTGATTTTTTCTTGCTGCTTTAGCTTTCCTTCTGTAAATGTTGCTTTGGGATTTTTATGAAGCCCAAATTTCACTCTTATATGATGGAATTAACTGGATGAGTTTTGGTTTATGATATCAGGGAATGTGTTCGCTGTGTTATGAATGACGGCTGCAGATTAATTATACATTTTGTTTAGAGTGAAACTGCAAATGCAGAATGTAAACAATTTCTGAGTTTGGAACTTCTTACCCTTTTGTCACCACTGTGTTGCCACAGAATCAGTATATTTAAAAAAGGTGGGAAAGAGCTTCATTTCTTTTCAGATAGTCAATGTTCTACATTTCACAGTAGTGTTGCTGTATTAGTTTTATTGGCAATATTTTTGATGGCTATGGATTTGACCTATTTAGATACCCTAAGAACAATTATCATTTACCAATTTTATTTTGCAACTGGATTGTCTTTTGTAGGACTAGGTGCAGAATTGTGTTCAAATTTTCCAGGATATATCTTGGAATAAAGTATTACTGAGAAAATATTGCACATAAATAGAAAATGAGTCTCTAGAAATTAAGGGAAAGTCACCAAGTGTAATTATTAGTCCCGAGCAAATGTTGACACAAAAATAATTGCAAAAATACCCTTTGTTCCTCCATTAATATAAAATATAAACTATAACATGTAATGTAGAGACATTCATACATTCATAATTATTATTTTCATATTAAACATGTACTTCTATTTTGGTATTAAGTTCAAAATTATTTATCAATTTTATGTACGTGTTTGTACCAGAATGGTGATATGATAGATTCACTATGTCTATTTGACACCACAATTCCTTAGCAAAGATCACTCAAAATGAGACTTTCAGCATAAAAAATAGTCTGAATACATATGGGCTAGGATTCATAATCAAACAGCTCACAGCAAGTCAGTAATTAACAGCTATGGGAAGTGTGTGGGGGTTAAAATAAGTTATTTAATGCACTGTTTCTTTAGTGAAGAGTTAGCACATAAAGCAAACTATTAAATATTTTGTCTGGGAATCACAGACATATACATGAGCTGCTACAATTTATGGTTGGAAATACTCATACAAAAAATTAAAATATTTTTGAAGAAACCAAACTCTACCCCATGCTTCCCATGTGGGGGGGGGGGTCACATGGCCTGTTTTTTCATTCTCAAAGTTATCTGTATTTCAGAAACAAAATGATGACTAAAACATAAAAATACACTTCTCCCTCTCTCTAAAAGAGATAACTCTTTCTCCATGTGTCTCTGAGATTAAAAATAATATGCAGTGTGCTCAGATAGACATTACAATCATATGAACTATATACAAAATTCTAAGTAAGAACACCACTGACACCAAGGCTTGAACATTGTGGTTTGAGTATTTCAGTCTTGCAGAACAAAATATCACCTAGTATTATTTATAATAAAAGCAATTTCTACTGTTTTGGGAACAGGAAACAATTTCAAAAAGTGAACATTATTGGAGAAAAATGCTAATACAAGTTTAGACTGTCTTATAAAAACAGGCAGAGAGAGATAGAATGAAGCTATAGGCATATAGTAGGAATTACTGAAGCCACATCTTTTTTTTTTCAAAACAGGTTTATTGTTTTAACATATAAGAGAAATATCATAACAATTTTATACAAGTAATTAAAAATAGGTATTATTATAATATTCAACAAAACAACTAAAGTATTTACAAAGACATCCACTACAATCAGATCAATTAATTAAACTAAAATACCATGCTATTGAAATTAAAATTTTTTTAACAAATTTTGTAAATTATCCCATACAATAAAATAAGATGTTTTTCTATTTGTTCTAGTCCTAATTGTGTTTATTTCCATATGGCACACTATATTCATAACATTTTTAAATTCATTGAACGAAGGAGGTGTATCTGAAATCCAATTTCTAGTTATTATTTTCCTAGCCACTGCTAGAATAGACCATAACAAGGGAAGCTTAACCTTTTCAACACTTTGAGGTGCAGGTGTGTTGAATAATATAAGAGATTTAGAAATAATGAAATTATCTGTAAAAAGAGCCTGCAAAAATTCATTAATTGACTTCCAGTATTCTTTCAATTTTATACAGTCATAAAACATATGAGCCCAGTCAGCATTAATTTCTACATTACATCTCTTACATAGATTATCTTTATTATTTATTTTATTCATCATCAAAGGTGTATAAAAAGATCTATGTAAAAATTTCCATGTATAAAGTCTCCAGACAATGGAAGACGTAGTTCTATAAGCAGATTCCAATATATATTGTTTATCTTGTTGATTTGGTGGGTCCCCATTAATAGAAGTGAAATAATTCCAGTATGAATCTACACTGTAAAAAGTTTCTTGTCTGATAACTTTATGTATGTATGAAAGTTTACCTTTATCAGAAACTTTATGTTGTAAATTTAATATCAAGTAATCAATCAGTGTTGGAATAGATTCTTTAACAGTTATAGACATTAAATCTATTTTATTAATGAGATGTTGTCTAAAGGTCTGAACCTCTAACCAGCAAGTTTCTCTTAGATCAAATTCTTGTTTTAAGAAATCTAGATTTTTAACTTTATTATCAGATATCAACTGATACCAGTACTTTAGATCATTATCTATAGCTAAATGAGTTTCTTCAGATGTAGATGACAAAAGCATACCCTGAGTATACATTATAGGAAATACAATAAAATTCCATTCCCTATACTTAGGGTGCATGAATATAAAGTTACGATAACTAATAATAATATTTAATGGGTAACAAACCATATGTTTAGGTGTAATAGGTGAAGTACAAAATTCCTTTAGTAACCATAACATGGAGTTATTTACAATCATATTTTTATGTGTTAAGGATATTTTCATGAAGTGCATACTAATTAGCTCCCAATAATCTTTCCATTTTGTGACATATGACTGATCTATTAATAAAGTAATAACTTTTACAATAGAAGAGATAGTATATAAATTAAAGTCTGGAAAAGAAATACCCCCTTGAGACCAGCTATTAGTATGTTTCTTTAATGCAATCCTAGGTCTATTAGGTGCCCATAAGAAATTTAACATTAGTGTGTTCAGTTTCTTGATAATTATTTTGTAGGTGGAAGTATTATTGATTGTATTAAGTATAAAATCTTGGGGAATATTATCATTTTAATAATTGTAAGTCTCTCCTCCATAGTAAAAACATATTATTCCAGGTATTAAAAAGATTTTGTATATTAAGAAAACAGGTATTATAATTATTATATATAATAGATTTAATATCTTTAGATAGTATTATACCTAAATAAGTTATCTGACCTGAATTGGGTACATATTTAGTAAAATCACTAATGAGAATATTTTTCGTGTATATATAGGTAGTATTTTAGTTTTTTCTTCATTGAATATTAGACCAGAAATACTTTTAAAATTCATCATGTTATCAAATAGAGACTGTATAGAAGAATTAGATCCTGTTGATGTAATTAGAACATCATCTGCAAAAAGTTGAATTTTGGATGTTGTATTTTCATCTATTTCAAAACCCTCTATGTCAGTACTGTTTCTGATCAAATTAGCCCAAGGCTCCATTACTAAAGTGAATAATAGTGGAGAAAGTGGACATCCTTGTTTTGTACCTTTAAGAATGGGTATTTTTTGTGAAACATATGTTCCTACCTTAATATAAGCCAATGTTCCTTTGTATAAATGTTCAATTAGATTTACAAATGTATCTGAGAAGTTTGTGCACTTCATTAAGGTAAACAGATAGTCCCAACTTACTGAATCAAATGCTGAACTTATATCAAGACTAATAAGTGTTAAATCTTTCTTTTTCCTATTTGCAAAATCTATTAATGTTAAAGTTCTTCTTATATTATCAAAAGTATTTCTATTTACAATGAAGCCTGTCTGATCTATATCTATAATGCCGGGAATAATTGTCTTCAATCTATCAGCAAAGATACTCATAAACATTTTATAATCAACATTAAGTAATGAGATGGGCCGATATGAAGAACATCTAGTTGGATCTTTATTAGGTTTTAAAATTGGCGAAATAAATGTATATTGCCAAGATGGGGGGGTTATTAACTCAGTTTGGGCCAAAATAAAAACCTTATGTATTAATGAATATGTATTTTTAGAAAGGATTTTATATATCTCTGGTATAATACCATCATTACCCGGTGCTTTGTTTGATTTAAGCTTATTTATTTGTGTAATAACTTCTGTATATGAAATACTCTTGTCCAATAGTTTAATCTGTTGTTTATTAAGCTTTTATTCATATTTGTGGTTATAAACTCCTTTATTTTATCTTTAGGTTCCATGTTAATATTATTATGGTTAATTTTGTGAAAGTGATTTCTAAATTCATCTAGTATTTCTGGTATACTAGAAACATTCTTCTTTTTCCTTAGAGAAAAGATTTCTTTGATATGGTTTTGTTTATTCAACCTTTTTGTTTTATTTTTAAGTCTATGTAAGTATTTGGGGCTTATTGAATAAGACAAAAACTTGTATTTCTCTAAAGTTATTTTAACTTTATGAGTTAAAATTTCTTTGTATTTCTCATTTAGTTTGTTTATTTCTTCAATAACTTTCTTGTCCATAATATTTTCTTTATTATTATAAGAGTCTAATTTACTTTGAATATCTAACAATTCCTTATCCCAAGATTTCCTTTTATTATTATACCATCTGATGGGCGGCCACGGTGGTGCAGTGGTTAGCATTGCCGCCTCACAGCAAGAGGTTCTCCGGTTCGATCCTCGGCTGGGGTGCCTTCTGTGCGGAGTCTGCATGTCCTCCCTGTGGTCGCGTGGGTTTCCTCCGGGTGCTCCGGTTTCCTCCCACATCCCAAAGACATGCTGCAGGTGGATTGGACACTCTAAATTGGCCCTAGGTGTGCGTGTGAGTGTGCCTTCTGTGGAAGGTTGGGCGCCGGGCTGGCAACTCGACACCGTAAAACTCCACTGCCATTCAATGTGCGGACAAGGTGATCCGCTGTGGCGACCCCTAACCGGGAAAAGCCGAAAGAAGAAGAAGAAGATTATACCATCTGATACTTTGTCCAT
>NC_056742.1:370493887-370651387 GCF_019279795.1 Protopterus annectens
GAGTAATGGTGAGTGTGGGGGAGAGGTGAAGATGAGCATACAGGCAGGATGTGGGTGGTGGAGAGGAGTGTCAGGAATGATGTGTGACAGATGAGTACCATTAAGAGTGATAAGGAAGATCTACAAGAGGGTAGTGAGACCAGCTATGTTATATGGGTTGGAGACACTGGCATTGAAAAAAGAGGCACAAGTCAGAGCTGGAAGTAGCATAGTTAATGATGTTAAGATTTGCACAGGGTGTGATGAGGGTGGACAGGATTAGTAATGTGTATGTTAGTGGGTCAGCCTGGGTTGGACAGCTTGGGGACAAAGCCAGAGAGTGGCAGGATTATGTTGGTTTGGAAGTGTGATGAGGAGGTATGCTGAGTATATTTGGGAAATGATGAGGCTGCCAGGTAAGAGGAAAAGAGTAAGGCCTGAGATAAGGTGTATGTATGTGGTGATAGCAGACATGCAGGTGGTTGGTTTGACAGAACAAGATGCAGAGGACTGGAAGACATGGACACAAATGATCTGCTGTGGTGACCACTAATGGTTATAGCCAAAAGAAAGAGAAGGTGAAGTTGTAATGTCAGTGTTCACAGGTTTACAATTATTTATCAGACAAAACACATCTCCTAATGACATAACTACAAATATGAGGCACACATATGGACAGTGTCCATAACACTGGACAGTTGAATGGTATGAGCTCAGTATATCACATGCAGTTCAACACACACAGCTATGACAGTATTTCATCATGCAAATACCCTGTATAGATCCTTCACATGTCTCATCAAACATGTATATCATATTTGTATTGACAATTAACATATGGATATCAACGTTTACATAGCCCCTACTACATTCCATTACATGCTTAATTGTTTGACATACCTGTGTTTTTATTTTTTTTTTTGGTTCAGTTGGTATAATCCATCAGTTTCAGTGTGTCTGTCTGTCTGTTTGCTTGTTTGTGTGTCTTTCTCCCTCTCTCTCTGAGACAGATGTAGGATATACATCTGTTTTGTATAGGCCACAGCTTGCCTTTAGTAGGTAATGCTCATGAGCAGCTGATGGTCTGTGCACCATTTGGAGTCCCCCACTTGCTAATTGCATGTAGAACAGCTGTGGTATCATTCCCATACCCAATAGTACTATTACTGAGTACTTCATGTGGACGTTGCCCCTTTCCCTTGCCTGTGAGGAGGACTTCATGGAGGTGTGTGACAAACAGCATCACAGAGGGTAGTTGGAAATACCTCTTACAACAAACACTGTGGAGACAGCCCAACAAACTGGGGAGGAATGTTCCAGACATAGGGACACAATGTAAGTATTGCTGTTGTACAGTTAAAGTAATGATAGTTTAACAGGGTTTGTGTGGCTATGGCTGTTCTGCATGAATTTAAGTCTGATAGTGTTATGTGGTTGATATAACTCTCAACTGTAGGGCTAGCTGCAGAGTGGCCAGAATTTGGACTCTTATATTTTGTGTGTTACTCACACATTTTTGGCCTTGGTAATTCAGTAGCATACTCTGAGGATTACAGTCAGTAAATGGTAACATCCATGTGTGCTTCTGACTTCATATCTCTCAGAACAGATATGTTACAACAGCCCTGTTACACCAGCAACTTTCTCGCTTTATAACAACAATATGTCAATAATGCCCCTGTGTTTGGGCTTCTGCCCACAAGTATGTCAGGCTTTGTCCAAATGTTATGTTGTAAGAGGTAGACAGGTATAGTATATATCATTATATAGTGACTTCATTCCTGAGATCATCCCAATGATGTATCAGACTGCCAGACATGTTATGTGTAGATGTCCTTATATATGAGGACAAAGCCTGGATGTTCTGTGGGACTCTATACAGTTGAGAGGACTGTGTATTTCTGGTAAATGTTGACAGACTGTCAGGATTGTGTAGCAGTGTATTGTGAATGTGTTATTTGGCCTGTGTGGGGAGGGGTAGATGTAAGTGCTATGGATCCTTTTCTATCTGACTTTGCATCCTACTCAAGTTTCTGGTGCTCTGTCAGTTGTATATGTTTGCAGGGGCAGACTGACACTTGCCCCATACCACAGTCAGGCATTAGACTACACTGTGAATTGGGCCAGTATATGTAGGGGTAGTGTGTGAGTGGCAGACATGCTGATGATTTTGTTCACGTAGTCCATATCCATATACATCAGTGGGATGATGTGAAGATTTATGTCAGTAACTAGTAATTTGGTTTTGGACCTGGGCTATTCCAGTCAATATATGTTACAACAGACAGGAGGGTGTTACCGCATCAACTGTGTCACCTTATCTACTCCAGTATTTGGGATATGTTTGCAGTTTCATGGCTTTAGCCCCCCTCCATGCCAGGCTTGGCCCAGATTTGTTACACTAAGTGATCAGCTACAACTGGTTATGGTTGTATTCCCGCCTGCATGGTTTAAATAGGGCTGGATTCCCACCCTTTGCTGTGATTGGTTGATTTTGAATATGCTGAGCTAAGCTAAATGATGGGCAAATCCACTTAGCTAATATAAGCATTGCTTAAAGGGGTAGATGCTAAGCAGTACTTAACAGTGCAAAAATCCTCTTAGCTACAGTTATTTAGATTTAAGCAATGTTTATACCAGCTAAGCATAGCTGAGCTCAATTCAGCATTGTTCAGCTTTCATTTTATGGACTATCAGGATTGTGGGGTTGATTCCTCATTAATAACATATTATGATATGTATGTTTTCCTTCTATAGCATTCCCCCTATGTGCTTTTCTTACATTATATACTTGTGTGGCTATACTGTCGGGGACACCTGTTTATATGGGGGTTTCACATCTTTACTAGACTGACACCTCACAATTGGACCTGCTACACTATCCTGGTTAACAAATATATATTATTTACTACCTATTTATAAAAAAATAATTTTCAGTGCTGCTTTCACATATAAAAATGGATGGACTGCATTGGGGCTCGAACCATGAATAACTGCCAGGACTGTAGGAGGAACACAGCTAACATATGAGACACAAATCTGGACATTCTGTGAATATCTGTTCATGTGGGAGGTATGCTAATAGTGTCCACAGACACTGTTTTTGTTTTCTAAGTGCCATAGAGCACTTCCTGAGTGCAGGAGGCATGCTTACTGTGCGAGCACTGTTTTGACATGCCCCCTGCACTCATTCCTGTTTCATGTCCATGTAGGATACACAGCAGCACGCCTTCATGTATATGCAAGGTGCACTGCTGTCCTACATGGACACAAAATCACTCCATGCAAGAATAACACTATTCTTGCACTGAGTTTACTGAATCCCAGAGGTAAATTTAACAAAGAAAGAATTTCAGGCTCATTATTTGGCAGAATATCAGGGACACAGGAAAGGGGGGAGAAAGATTAATATTTGCTAGAGGGGCTCCAATAGTAATAGAAAAGGAACACAAAGACAGTAATGGTAGATATATTGTAGTAGGGAGATACTGGGAAGGAAGATTCCACTGGGATGTATTTATAATTCACTTAGAACTATTGTTATGGAGATGAAAAGAATTGTGGGAGCTTTCAGCCAGGAATATTATTTATGTGTGGGAACTAGAATTTGATTTGGAAATTAAGGATGTATTATGTGATCTAGAAGAGAAAATATGACAAAAGAAGGTACATTATGTAGAAAAATATGAGAATATTTGGTATAGAAGATGGAGAATTTAGTAGTAGGAACTCGTACAAAGGTTATATATCATTCCCCAGGGTACAATAAGAGGGCAATACTGGATAGAAATTATATTTAACAGGAACACTTATGTTTGTTTGAAAGCTTTGACATACACCCAATACCTATTTCAGATCATGCACCAATAAAAACAATGAGACACTGACACTTTCCTACTTATCTGCTAAAAACAAGGGAATTTAAGGAAATGGTAGTAGAAATGATATGAGAATTATTGTGAACAACAGAAGTTTTTTCCAAAGGTATAGCTAATGAGTGGGAAATAAAATAGAAATAGAGTTAAAAACAGGGTAAAAATAAAAAGCTAAAGATATTTGATAAATCTGCTAA
The DNA here is from genome assembly GCF_019279795.1 of Protopterus annectens. Classification (NCBI taxonomy): domain Eukaryota; kingdom Metazoa; phylum Chordata; order Ceratodontiformes; family Protopteridae; genus Protopterus; species Protopterus annectens. The sequence continues at coordinate 370,497,939 of NC_056742.1, forward strand.
ATAATATCCCTACCCCAACCCCCCCCCCCCCCCCCAGGATTTGGATAATTATACCACATTTTTTCTTTAGTCTTCTTTTAACCTCAAATCATTCCTCATTATGCTATCATGAGACTTTTATCTCTCTGTTTTTGTTTGTTTGTTTGCTTTGTTCTATTTTTTTTGCTTTTTTTTCTAATTCTTGTCTGATATGACTATTTCCTACATTTATTTTCTGTGCTTTAAGATATATACACATTTTACCCAGTCTGCCTCTTTCTGCAAATAATTTGGTCTATTTTTTCCCACAGTCTATTTTTGGGATCAGCTTTAGGACTACACTAAGCATTATAAATGGGAAATAAACATCATCTTCCAAAGCAATTTCATCACCAAAAACGTACTCTAATAACTAGATATCATTTCTTCTTACTGTTGCAATTTGCTGTATGCCTTTTACGTCATTAGATCAGTTTCCTCATTTCATTAGCTTTCTTTAAGTTACTATACCTTATGCACAGACCACAAATATACAATAATAGTTGCACAATGGCGTGAAGGAACACACGTGAAAGAAAAGCATATATAAACTAAATGCAAATCAGAGGGTACATTTGTGAAGACAAATTCAGATCCAGTAATGGCATGAGCTTTAGTAGCATTTCTAGTCATATATACCATAAAATGTAAACTTGTGCATTTATTTAGTTAAAGTGCTGGTGAAGTATGTCAGATATATCTCAGAATGCATGCATTTCCATCACTGTATAGTTAATAGCATATAATGTGCATTTCCTAATCATTTATCTAACAGTCATGTTAAGCAAACTAGTACTTTTACATGAGCACCTCCTAATGTTACACATGAATCAATTTTATACTGATTAATGTACATATCATGAAATATAACATGTTATGTGAAATTAATATGCTGGAAAAGACTCACCAATATAGTTCTACACAACTAAAATAATTATGTTTCTGACTTAATATATCATATAATATGAATTATAATGGTGAACTTCAGTAACATATTTCATTATTGACAAGTGTCTTGAATGTTCAGGTGAAATTTAGATAGTAACTGTTTTTGTGACTAGTATTGATCTATGTCCTGATTGGGATTATTCTCTGCTATCTTATTCTATACTTTGTTATGGGATTGGACTGGTCTATATTCTTTTCACATATGTACCTTCTGATTTGCATTTAGTTTGTATATGCTTTTATTTCACGTCTGCTCCTTCAAGCCATTGTACATCTATTACTGTATATTTATCTTCTGTGCATAAGGTATAGTAACCAAATAATCCAAATTAAGACATAAATCAATACTAGTCACAAAACAATTACTGTCTAAATTTCACTTGAACATTCAAGACGCTTGAGATAGATGTCACCTCATCTTTATTTAAGTTTGTTTATTGGGGTAGTGCTCTGCTCAAATCTAACATTTTTAGACACAGCCCAGATTACTGCATCACAGCTCAAGTATAAAACAGAAAAATAATCTTGAGAAAAGACATAATGATAAACCTGTGACATTCTCCAAAGAATGGCTAATGTAAAACTTTGTTAAAAGATACAGACATATAAAAAAATGAGCAAATTATTATGAGTTATGAAATATTTACTGAAATTAACGTAAGATAAGCAGTAAATGTACACTGTTTACATTACATTTAATAAGAGTGCATCACTTATGAAAAATTAGTTTTGTAGTAGCACAGGTGAGAAATGGGGAAGCTTGAATAAGTAAATGATTTGTACCTAGGTGGTGTTCCCTTTTTGTAGACAAGCATTCTGGGCTTCTTAGCTGAGATGAGGGATCAGTTCCTTTAAGAAGGTGGGTCTAGATTAACAAAGGGTGCATCAAAGGTGGAAAAGTAGTGTTTGGTATGGTGAGGTTTGGGTTAGGGAGTAAGAACGGGGGGTAGACTGAGAGAAGCTTCTGAGGCTGTATGAGGAGCTTTTTGTTTATTGGTTTGAAGGCTAGGATGAGTCTGAAGGCATAACAGTTTAAGAGTAGAACACCAAGAAGAAGGTCAGATCTTTGTTTAACTGGAAGCCAGCTGACTTTGGAGTGTGTGTGTGTGTGTGTGTGTGTGTGTGTGTGTGTGTGTGTGTGTGTGTGTGTGTGTGTGTGCGCGTGTGTGCGCGTGTGTGTGTGCGTGTGTGTGTGTGTGTGTGTGTGTGTGTGTGTGTGTGTGTGTGTGTGTGTGCATGTGTGTGTGTGTGTGTGTGTGTGTGTGTGTGGGTGGCAGTAGTACTCTAGTGGAGAAGATTTTGTGATAAAATGGCAGATTTTGCTGTAAATATTTCAAAGGGTATTGATTTTTTTAATAGGTTCATAGGTTCAAAGGTGGTTACTAGGTTAATGACCACAAGGGCCTTTTAAGTCTAGCCATACATCCTCAATCTCTGACAAGTTCTGGTACCCTTGATAAGTGTCACAGGGGCTTAGGAGATGAAACATTTACAAGCAGGAGCCTGGAAGATGAACCATTTATAGGTTGCCTGTGTCCATTAGAGACATAGGTGCCAAGCCATGGATGAATTTCCTGTTCCCTATCCAATTGCCTAAGTTTCACTTGAATTTGGTTAGGGAGGAACTCTGCTTCACATGGATGGGGAGCCTGTTCCAGAGACATGGCAGTCTCTGGGATATATATCTGTCTCTCCAGCAAGTCCTATTTATATCACAGGCAAGGTTTAAGTCTTTAGAATGGATAATTCTGATGCTGTTTGTTTTGTGAATATGCAGGAGGTCCATCAGAGTGGGGTCTGACAATGCCCTGTATGCCAGGCATAGATCTCCCCTTAACAGCCTGTAGGAGACAAAATACAGGGATAGGGCCTTGAGGCAGTCTGCACAGGACATTTTCCTTACATCTTGTGTTCTTGTAGTGAGGAGCCTTTGTGGACATTCCATTTGTTGGATATGCCCGGTTAGGCAATACAAGGCGGCAGTGTCCTCAATGATAGGCCTGATGAATGCCACTGACTTCCTTGGACATAGATGCCATTCCTTTGTTTATAAGTTGCACAACATAGAATGTTTTCCTCACTACTGTAGACACTTGATGGTCAAAGGTGAGATTACTGTCTGTGTGTCCCTAAATCCCTGAGTACTGTGTCAGCTCTAAGGGGTGTGTTGTCAATATGATAGTTACCGGGGTGGATGACTTTCCAAAGGCTACTATTATGCATTTTTTGGCATTAAGTTTTAGTCCATGGCTCTGACACCAGTTGTTTGTCTGTGTCAGCCCCTCCCGGAGAACATTTGAGTCAATGACAGCTCCTAATTTGCAATCATCTGCAAATTTAGTCAGCCAAAGACCATTGACATTGGCCTTGACTTCAGAGAAATAAATGCCAAAAAGAGGTACTCCACTTGTGACTGGCATCTTTGTAGAGGTGTATTCCTGATTCTAACTTCCTGGGTCCTGTCTGTGAGCCATTTGGCTATCTACTTGAATTTGGTTAGGGAGGAACTCTGCTTCACATGGATGGGGAGCCTGTTCCAGAGACAGGGTAGTCTCTGGGATATATATCTGTCTCTCCAGCAAGTCCTATTTATATCACAGGCAAGGTTTAAGTCTTTAGAATGGATAATTCTGATGCTGTTTGTTTTGTGAATATGCAGGAGGTCCATCAGAGTGGGGTCTGACAATGCCCTGTATGCCAGGCATAGATCTCCCCTTAACAGCCTGTAGGAGACAAAATACAGGGATAGGGCCTTGAGGCAGTCTGCACAGGACATTTTCCTTACATCTTGTGTTCTTGTAGTGAGGAGCCTTTGTGGACATTCCATTTGTTGGCTATGCCCAGTTAGGCAATACAAGGGGGCAGTGTCCTCAATGATAGGCCTGATGAATGCCATTGACTTCCTTGGACATAGATGCCATTCCTTTGTTTATAAGTTGCACAACATAGAATGTTTTCCTCACTACTGTAGACACTTGATGGTCAAAGGTGAGATTACTGTCTGTGTGTCCCTAAATCCCTGAGTACTGTGTCAGCTCTAAGGGGTGTGTAGTCAATATGATAGTTACCGGGGTGGATGACTTTCCAAAGGATACTATTATGCATTTTTTGGCATTAAGTTTTAGTCCATGGCTCTGACACCAGTTGTTTGTCTGTGTCAGCCCCTCCCGGAGAACATTTGAGTCAATGACAGCTCCTAATTTGCAATCATCTGCATATTTAGTCAGCCAAAGACCATTGACATTGGCCTTGACTTCAGAGAAATAAATGCCAAAAAGGGGTACTCCACTTGTGACTGGCATCTTTGTAGAGGTGTATTCCTGATTCTAACTTCCTGGGTCCTGTCTGTGAGCCATTTGGCTATCTACCAGCTGACATATGTGTTTGTACGTAACCTCTTGAGTTCATCAACAATCCCCAAGTGGGGTATTGTGTCAAAGCCTTGGCCAGTTCAAAGTAGGCAGTGTTATCAGTTTTGCCCCAATCCATTGCTTTGGTGACCTTCTCAAAGAAGTACACCAGGTTGAGTAAGTACGATTTGCCCTTGATTAAACCAAACTAGGTTGGGTCCAGTGTCTAGAGGTTTATTATATCATTATTGATCATTTCCATAATAATTATTTCCATGGCTTTGCATATAAGACTACTGAGACTTATGGGTGTGTAGTTTCCAGGGTCTGTAAATGGCCCGCCTTTGTGCAGAGGGATGACTGTTGCTGTTCTCCATTCATGAAGTGTGAAGCCTGTTTGCAGGCTACAGTTAAATAGCTATTCCAGAGGGCCTGATAGATTCAAGCTATTTAGAAGGCATCCTGTGATATTGTCTGGGCCTACTGATGCAGTGTTCTTGGCCTTAGGGAGAGCATTAAGGACATGTTCCCGAGTGATAGCAGGGAGAGTTATATTTGATGGTATTTCCTAAGAGAAGGTTGAGGGGGGATAGAGGGGTAAAGTTGGAGCTGAATTTGTCAGCCAGTAGGTTGGCTATATTATCTGGCTCAGTACAGGTGGCTCCATTTACAATAAGCTCTGCACACAATTGTGTATTGTCTTTGAGGTTGTGCACATAACTAACAAATGCCTTGTGATTGTCCTTGGCTTGTGAGGCTAAATTTAACTCATATTTGGCTTTGGTAGACTTTATTTGCCCTCTGAGTTGTGTGTTCAGTTTAATGACTGTGCTTTTATCCTGCTGGGTGCTGCGCCTCCTCATTTCTGCCATGATTTTCTTCCTTCTGTTATGCAGCCTATTGGTTTTGTGATTCCACCAGGGTAGCTTGCTTTTTTGGGTTAGTTCTGTACTTCTTCCTGGTGGGTACAGCTGCCTCTATGCAGCTATTAACATGCTTATATAGGGTTTCTGTGAACAGTTCTGCATAGGCAGCAGTGTTCTCATGGTTTATGGTGGCTTGAAATTTTGCCAGGTTATCACTTAATAACAGGTTTAGCTGGGGATCCAGGTTTTATTTCTACTTCAAAGGAGACCATTTTGTGGTCTGACCTTAACAGGGAAGACATTACACTAGGGGGTGTGCAGTACTGTCCCATATTAGTGAGGACCTGATCCAGTATGGTTGTACCCCTTGGTTGGTGTGTTGACAGTCTGATCCAGGAGTTTGTGTTTTCAAAATCTAGGAATCTCTGTGCCTGTACGTTTGGTGTTGTGTAGTATTCCCAGTTAATAGTGGGGGTAATTAAAGTCACCCATGAATATGGTATTGGGCTGGATGTGAGTGTTTCCAATAAGTTTTAATACATGGTATGGGTTTCTAGGGTCATAGAGGGGGACCTACAGCTTGCAAGGAAGTGGTATTGGATTTTGCCAAGGGTGATTTGAACATGGAATAGCCCAAGTGCATTGTCCTATTTGAACAGCCTTAAGGTATATTTATTTTTAATGTAAATCGAGACACCTCCACCTTTAGTCCCCGTCTGTGTAGTAGCTGGTCTAAATGTGTGGAAGGCATTATGACCTTGCACTGTTGGTGTGCTCTCTGTGGCTTTAAACCATGTCTCAGTGACCACACAGACATCAGCATTCTCTATGGTGAAGAGAGTTTCTAGGGAGTGGAATTCTTTGTTTAGACTCCTAGCACTGAGCTTTTTTGTGGAGGGGGGAGCAGCACTGAGAGGTGAGCCATACTCTAATTGGGAGAGAAGTGCACCTTTACCAACTACTGATCTTGCAGGGGTCGATTGGCTGAGCAAGATTCTGTTGGACAAAATCAGGAGGGAGTTTATCTTGTTTGTTATTTTTTAATGTGGAGCTGGAGGTTGAGGGATATGTCTGGCCAGATCCCAAAGTATTTGAAGGATGAGGTGCTTTCAGTTTTTTGAGGGTTCCCTAACAGCACTGTTTTAGTTTTTGAGGGGATTAGTATAAGTTTACTTTTAGGTAGCCAACCATGTAGAGGGTGCAGGTCTGCTAGAAGTGAGTCTGGATGTCTGCATGGTTCTGACTGGACCTGCAGATGAACATATTGTTTGTGTATAGTATATGCGGTAGGAAGGACAGGACACAAGGGAGCTTCTTAGTAAAGATGAAAAATAGCAAATAGGCAGAAACTGAGCCTTTGGGAATATCAGAACATAGTAGGACTGCCCCTGAGAGAGCTGTACCTATTTTGACATTAAAGATCCTGTCTTAGAGAAAATCTTGGAAACAAGGAAGACTGTCAGGACTAATGTCAATTTCTGTTAGCCAGTTCAGGAGAAGGGAGTGATCGATGAGATCAAAGGCTTTGGTAAGATCTGTGAATAGAGTCCCACTGAGGTTGTTTCTGTCTGTATTCTAGAATATATCATTTGTCTGGCTACAAAGTACAGTCATAGTACTACATCTTGAACAGTAACCATGCAGTTTCAGGGACAGCAGATGACATTGTTGGATGTAATTAGATAGTTTTGTGTTAACTAGCTTTTTAAAGATATTTCCTAGTATAGGTAGTGTGGCAATTGGACTGACATGAGGTGTGTCATTATGGTTTGGTTGCATTTTGGGGATGAATTATTTAAAACTGTTTTCCAGATGTGGGACATGATTTTATTAGTTCTACATAGATTGCATAAATGTTTTAAGATAGTGAAATAAAGTCTTTACAGTGGTAAATAAAGCAAGATTAGAGATTGTCTGAGCCTGGAGGGGGTTGGGGATGGGGATATTATTTAGTAGCATGGTGGTCTCTTCTGAAAGTATTTATTTGAAGTACAATGGTGGGATGAATGGGGAGGGGAGGGGAGAATGGCTCATGATTATGGTGTAAGGCGGGATATAATTAGTTTATGGTAGGTTGCTAAACTCTAAAAGGAAATCAGCACTGGAGAGATGAGTTTTAACAGTAACCATTTGAAATGTCAGAACTTGCTACAGCAAGTCCCAAAATAAGGAGAATAAATGGAAGAAAAATGGACTTACATATATTAAGTCTGAGATGGCCATTTTCCAGAATATTTCCTTTTCTCTGAGGTATGGTGATTTTGGAGATGGTGCATATAAGTTTGGAGTGTGGGGGGCTTGCCCAGTACATCGGGGTAGAGTGAGAAGATTAAAGGAGAAGAGTAATCTTCAACATTTGCTCTTCTCCCAGGTTTTTGGTCTTTTTTTTCATCTTGTCATCCCTCAGCATTTTGACTGATGACATTTCAATAGGGAGCCGAGTTTGACCACAGCTAATGTGGTTAGAAGATCAAATCTGCCATAGGGTTTGTCAACTTGGGGTTAAATTAACTTCTCTCCAGAAGTGCTTTGGTTAGCTAATAGAGAGATTTGTTGGGATTTTTGGATGACGGATTTATATTTTTGAATACCTTGTTTGGTAAGTTTGTGGAAGTTTGTATGTGTTCTAGATGAGGGTTCTTTCTCAATCAAACCAAGCTTCACCTCTACCTTTAGGAGATGTTTGAGTTCTTAGGTCATGCAGCAATATTTGTGGGATTTATGTAGTCTTGAGATAAGGGAAAAGAATTTGCCCTAAAGGTAAGGAAGGGTTTGAGTTAGGTGGAAGGCTACTGTATTGGGTCATCTGATTAGTCAGTTGGTAACCAGTCAAAGTAAGCAAGTTGATGTTTAAATATGGTAGTCTTGCTGTCAGATTGTGGACTAAAATGTTAGAGTATGGGGGAAGTTTAATGGAATGATTGGAGAGGGTGAAGTGGATGTGATAGTGGCCACTAAGTGTGGGTGGAAGCATGAATATGTTTGAGATGTTTGCGGGGGGTTTGTAATAATGAGGTCTAGTATCAAGAGTTTGGGGGATTTATGGTTGGGGTGAGTGGGTTCTGAGATTAATCACAAAAGACCTAAGTCGGTCAGGAATTCTTAAATATTGTTAAATTGTGGACCTAATCCAGAAACACTCACTCACATAAACCCCAATCCCTTCACAGACGCACATGCACGCACGTACACACACACACACACACACACACACACACACACACACACACACACACACACACACACACACACACACACACACACACACACACACTACTAAAGCTATCCTGTAGACTAGCTCTTACACTAACACACACACACACACACACACACACACACACACACACACACACACACACACACACACACAAACATACTTGCTTCTAATGTTGAAACTTTTGGTGTATCTGAATGTTTCAGCATTAGAAGAAACCAATTTAGCAGGAACACAAGAACAAACCCAACAGAAAAGGAACAGTCAGTGTTCCCACTTCGAACAATCTCTAACCTACACACAAGTAAACTCTGTCCAGGAAAATTGTATTTGCTGGAGTTTACTTCAACTATATATATATATATATATATATATATATATATGTATGTATGAGTGTGTGTGTGTGTGTGTGTGTGTGTGTGTGTGTGTGTGTGTGTGTGTGTGTGCGTGCATATAGGCTTTATCCATTTTGCAGCCCTCCATTTCTTTCACATACCATAACCTCCTTTGCTGCCCTGTCAACCACATCCAGCAGATACTTGAGCAGAGCTCCCTGCACTAAGTATGTCAAGCCACTGCAGGCCATTCCCTCAGTATGACTGCCTCCTAGAGCCAGCAGAAATCCTCCCATGCCTTCTCTTTAAAATCCCTGGCTTAGTTAGCAAGTTTCACCCATGTATTTATTTTATTTTTTATTTATTTATCCTTTGTTGACCAGATTTGTCCTACTAGGCTGGTAGCCTATTTTCAAGGGGTGACCTAAAGTAGTATTTATATTACTAAAGGAAATTTGACCAGGACACTGGGGAACTTCCCTAGTCATCATTGTTGTGAGTAGGATGCATTTTGGAGGAGCACTTCCTGTTTCCATTGCAGGTGCTGAGGTGACCCAGAGAAACAGGGAAACAGATGGCGAAAGAAGGAGATGATGGAGTAGTGAAAGAAATGGAGGAGAAAGCAAACATTGAGACCAGATAATGTTTGCAGGATTCTGAGAAAATGTTTCAAAGAAGCCTGTTTGATGGTGATAAGTCAGCAAATGATGGATGTATAATTACAACCCTCCAGTCTGGAGGGTTGCAGGATGATTTACTTAAAGAAATGGTGGTGCAGAATGAACCAGAAAATGAAGGAGATTTTTACCTGGGGTATCATTATGGAAAAATACAAAAGGAGGAAGCAGAGACAATCCTGAAGAACAGTGGTGAGATGGAAAAGAAAACATATGCAGAGAAAGTTAAAGAAGGCAAAAGTGGAATAGCAGAAAAGAAGGAAAAAGAAAATGGAAACCAGAAATACATGGTAAGGATTTAAAGTAAAGCTGACAAAGAAATGGACAGGTATGAAGTGTGGGACAATTTAATAGCTCCTTTGGGTGTAAAAGTATATTAAGTCAGAGCATTTATTCTTATTAACAAAGAGATATTTTGTGACATTTTCTTGGAGAATATGAAAAATGAAAGTCTGTAGCTCATGGAATATTTATGTGTAAAAGCATTTAACAGAGAAACAAAAAAGAAAATGCATGTACAATTTTGAACGGAGGTAGAAAGAGACTTTGAAAGGACATTTGAAAACTTTATGTAGAAAAACAGTGGACATTACAAAAGTTTATGACAAAAGGGGTTTATGGATTCGTAGTTGGGATTGTAATATCGTGTTAAAAATACAAATAGAAAAATAGGGGTGTCATAAAATGCTGTGGACAACCCAAAACGTTTTTTTTTTCTGGAAAAGAAAGATATTTGATAATTGACAAAAGAAAATGTTATATTTGTGGAGAAATGGGCATGATACAAACATGTGAATTGAAATGTTAAAAATGCAACAAAATTGGACATTTATGGATGGATTACAAACATGAAAATAAAAGTAAGGAAAAGGAAAGAGAAGAAAATGAACAAAGAGAAGGAATTTTAGAAGTAGTAGAAATAGAAGAAAAATAGATGAGGAAAATAATAAAGAGGACGTAGAAGAAGGTTCTGACATAAGTGATGAAGAAGACAGATACTGGGAACTAGTAAAAGAAAAAAAAAAGAATTATATTGTTAAAAGAGTAAAAGACAGAAAAAGAAAATTTAAAGGGATAAGCACAAAAGAAAATAAGAAAAGAAATGGATGAAAAAGAATATATACAGCTAATGAGAGGGGGTTAGTATAATGCTTAAGGTGTTTGACTCACAAACACAGGGTACAGTTTCTGATTCACACCTTTGGGAAAGAAATTTGATAGGCTTAGAATGACCTATTAAAAAGCTAGCCTAGTAATTAGCTATAAACTTGTGAAACCATGAATCTAAGGAAAAGTAAAAATGAAAATTTTAGAGCGTTTTCTGTAAATGTGAATAGTATTAAGAATATAATAAAAAGGACAGACATTTTTGAGCAGTGCAATACATGTGATATAGATGTAATTATATTAGAAGACACAACACTTTTAACAAATGAAGAAAGATTGCAAACAAAGAAACTATGGGGAGGAAAGATAATCTGGAATTTGGTAAATGAGAGATGTTCTACTCTCTTTCTTTCTTTCGGCTTTTCCTGGTTAGGGGTCGCCACAGCAGAACTCCAGTCTGCTAATGATTGACAGTGGATTTTTATGGTGCTGAGTTGCCAGCATGATGCCCAACCTTCAAAGAAGGCATACCCATTCACGCACCTACCTGCATGTCTTTAACATCCCTCGAGCACAGGGAGGACATGCAGACTCCACACAGAAGGTGCTCCAGCTGAGTATCAAATGGGAGAACCTCTTGCTGTGAGTTAACAATGCTAACCACTGCACCATCATGGCCTACTCTATTTTGTAGAAATACAGCAAAAATATTAGCTATAAATTTAGAAAAAATAGGAAAATCAACCATTGTAGACTTAAAATGGAAAGAACAAGTATATATAATTATAACATTATATGTTTATACTAATTGTAAAGAAAGGGAAAGCATATTTCAGCAGATTTTTTACTATGAAATGATAAATATGACTATTATAATAGCAGCAGACTTTAATTCCACTTTAAGATGTAAGCATAAAAAGAAAGGAAGCAATGTAAGAGAAATGTTAAAAGTTATAAGAAGTGGTAAGTTAAAACTTTTGGACAAAAATTCATCATCTTACAAAAAGGGTATGTATAGAGCCAAAATATATTATTTTATAGTATCAGAAGGTTTAGTTATAAGGGAAGGGGAGATATTTGAAACAATATCTTTTTACAAAATGTACAAAAAAGAAGGTAGTAAAAACATGGAAAGTAAAAAAGTTAACAGAAAAGCAGAATAAAGAGATGGAAAAGGTGATTTTTTAATGAACTATATGAAGTATTAGGACAAGTAAATATAGATTCAGCTGCAGGCCCAGATGGGATAGGGTATGAAATGTATAAAAATTTAAGGGATTGACAAAAAAAAATTTAAAGATTTTGAATGTATGGTTAAATGGAGGTTTTATGATAAAGAATTACACAGCGGAATATTTAAATTCATATGGAAGAAGGAAAATAGAAGCCAATTTAAAAAACTGGAAAGTAATAGTATTGAATAATAATGATTATAAGATCTTTATGAAAATAATACAAAAAAGATGTGAAACTAAAATAGAAAATATTATGGAAGATAGTATATATAGTATAAAGGGGAAGGGTTGTCAAGAATTATTAATGATAGAGAAATTGTGGTTGATATTATGAAAAGAAAAGAAAAAGTGAAAATCATGATAAGAGACCTTAATAAGGCATTTGACATAACTGGACATGAAATCTTATGGGTAATAATGAAAGAATATAATATAAGTGTAAAAGTTAGGAAATTATGTATGTCAGTTTACAAATTACAATAATAATAAGGTAAAAATACTTGTAAATGGCTGATTAAGCCAAGAGGTACATATGAAGAGGGGTGTAAGACAGGGATGTCCATTAGTTATAAATAAGATAGCATGTGAAATAAATTACAAAAATGAAGGCAGCAGGGTATATAACACCTGTAGGGTTAAGAATTCCAGTTCTGTTAACATATGTAAATTACATTATAATTATTGCAGCAAACAAAATTTGGATAAAAGTAATAATTTGCACAAATGTGTATCTACAGATGGTAGAGGTGGCTTTAAATAAAGAGAAAAGTAAAGGTTTAGGTGAAGCAGCAAAGATCAGGGGTATATATTTTACAATGAAGGAAATTTCTGTGTTAGGTATAAAATTTGGGAATAAAGATGCAAGTCAAATTCAATAGAAAAAATAAAACAAACCTGTCTTTTCTGGAGAATATTAAATTATTGTTCAGAAAAAAGGCTTATTTGATAATTTCAGTAGTGATGGAAAAAATAGCGTACTTATCAAGTGTATCTATGTTGCCAAAAGTATTTGAAAAGGAATTATTACAGATAATGTTTTCATTCATAGGATCGTAGGATCATAGGAAGTTGCTAGGCTATTGACCCTGAGGCCCTTACAAGCCTAGCCAAGAATTTAGCCCATGTTCTGCAAGTCAGCACCCGATGCCCCTGTCCAGCAGGGGCACAGGTGGAATCCCAGGGGAGTATTTTCTATTCCCTATCCAGTTATTCAGGTTGTGCTTAAAAAGGGTTAATGAGGTACTCTGCTTGATGAGGAGTGGGAATCTCTTCCACAGAAGGGGGAGTGTCTGAAACACAAATCTGTCCCACCAACAAGTCCTATTGGTGTCACATACCAGGTTGAGGTCACGAGTGCGGGTTACTCAAGTGGAGCTTGACTTCCAGATATGCAGCTGTCCCATCAAGGTGGGGTCTGAGATTGCTTTGTATGCCAGACAGAGGTCACTTCTGAGGAGTCTGTAGGAGACCGAGTACACGGACAGGGCCTTTAGCCTATCTGTGTAGGGTAGATGTTTGAGGACCTGGATTTTTCCTAGTGAGGAACCTCTGTGGTTTCTCCAGCTGCTGCATGTGCTTTGTGAGGTACATGCAGAAAGGGGCATTGTACTCAATAATGGGTATAATAAGGGAAGAATACAGGGATGTTATGACCACCTTGACCCTGGATGAGATACCCTTATAAATGACGTGGGCCGTGTAGAAAGCTTTCCAAACAATGGAGGCAATATGGAGGTCAAAAGTCAGTTTGCTATCAACCTGGGTGACGAAGTCCCTCACGACTGATTGCATACTTAGGACCTTGTTATTAATGTGACAATTTGTGGGGATATCATTCTCCCCGAAGGGGATGATGATGCATTTTTTGGCATTCAGTTTGAGGCCATCTTTCTGGCACCAATCATTTGTTTGGGTGAGACCCTCTTGGACGATGTCCACATCACTAGGGGAATTGTTGACAGTGCCCAGCTTGCAGTCATCTGCAAACCTGGTCAGCCATAGCCCACTGGTTTTGGCCTGCACCTCAGAAACGTATATCCCAAACAACAAAGGCCCCAAGACCAGTCTCTGAGGTACACCACTTGTTACGGGTTGACTGATTGAGGTGGCTTCCCCTATTTTGAATAGATGGGTTCTATCAGTGAGCCAGTTTGCTACCCATCTGGTAACATATGTATTAATGCCTAGTTCAGAAAGCTTATATATTATACCCGAGTGAGGAATAGTATTGAAGGCTTTGGCCAGGTCAAGGTAGGTTGTGTGCACCATCTTCCCCTCATCCATGGCTTTGGTAACTGTCTCAAAAAAGTCGACTAAATTTAACAAGCATGAACTTCCCTTGATGAAACCAAACTGTGTGGGATCGAGTGTTTGGAGGTTGCAAATGTCATGTTAATGAGGTCCATGATAATCCACTCCATGGCCTTGCAGATCAGGCTAGTTAGGCTGATGGGTATATAATTTCCTGGATCAGTGGATGCTCCACCTTTGTGCAAAGAGATGACAGTAGCTGTCCTCCACTCAGCTGGGATGAAGCTGGTACTCAGGCTGTGGTTGGATAGGGTGCCTAATGGTGCTGCAAGTTCCTGCCTAAGTTCATGTAGGATGCAGCCTGGGATGTTATCGAGTTCCATGGAGGCTGTATTTTTTTGCCTTTGAGAGAGCAGTGATGACTTACTCCCTAGAGATAAGGGGAGGGAGCAGGTGCTGGGGATGTCCTGATTTACTGATGGGGGGGACAGAGGGTTGAAGTTTTCAATGATCCTGTCTACCAGCAGCTTGGCTATATGTACGGCATTTGTGTATGTGGTGTCCTCGACCACCAGTTCTGAGCAGATCTGGGTGCTTCCCTTGAGACTGTAGACAAATGCAAAGAAAGCCTTGTGATTGTCTTTAGTAGATGAGGCCAGTTTGGACTCAAAGTATGCTTTGGAGGATTTCACTAGTGCTCTTATCTGCGTTTTCAGACTAAGGAGAGATTGCTTCCAATTAGGCACCTGCTCCTTCTTGGTTCTGGAGAGCAATTCTTCCTATTATTATAGAGTTTATTTATTGCAGATGTCCAACAGCCAGGTGTATTCTTCCTTGAGGAGGAGGATTTTGTCCTCTCGGGTATTCCTGATTCCATGCAGCTATACAGATGCTCTTATAGTACTTTGGTGTAGGTTTGGACACATGTGCCAGTTCCTATGGAGGGAAAGTGAGCTGTGAAGCTGTTTATACCTTCCCTCAGGAGGTTGCAATCAGCTTTGGAGAAGTTTGTTTTGTTTGACCCTATATGGGGGGGGCAAGGGACATGGTGACTTTGAAAGTGACCCCCTTTGTGGTCGGATCTTACCAGGAAGGATGATACTGTAGGCATGCTGCAGTGGTTACTCTTGATGGTTAATACCAAGTCCAAGATATTTTCACGTCTTGTGGGGGTGTTGACCAGCTGGTCCAAGGCATTTGCATTGATAAAATCAAGGAATCTCTGGGCATTTGTGTTTTGGCATGAATAGTTCTTTCAATCCATGGTTGGATAGTTAAAGTCATCTATGATCAGGGTAAAGGGTTGAATCCTGATAGATTCAAAGAGGTCCAGATAGGTGGAGTGGGCATCTTGAATCAAAGTTGGGGGCCTGTAGCTAGCTCTGATTTGAATAGGGGTCCTGTCAATGGTTAACTGCACCCGGAGCGTCTCCTGTGCATCATAATGTTTGACCAGCCAGGAGGTGTGTATGTCTTTTATGTATATTACAACTCCACCTCCTTTTGCTTTGCTGCCCACAGTTTGGGGTCTGAATGTATGATAGGATGAGTAACCTGGTATGGCTGGGGTGCTCTCCACAGCTCTGAACCAGGTTTCTGTGACTGCAAAAATGTCAGCATCTTCCATGGTTAAGAATGCTTGCTCTGATTGCAGTTTCATGTTAAAACTCCTAGCGTTTAGCAGCATGACCTTTCATTTGCATTTTGATGAAATTTTCATGTTGGTAGTTTTGACCTCATGGTATTACCTAAAAAAGGCACTATGGAGGAGGCAAGTGCCTTTGCCAGGAGCCTGAAGCCCAAGGGAGACAGATGCAGGCCATCACTGGAAAAGCATCATGGTTTGTCAGTCATGTCTTCCCAGACTGTCAGGTACTGGATCCCCTTGAATGACACCAGAAACTAAGCCAATTGTTAAAGTCAATCACTTTCTATTTGTATTGAGGTATCATTCTGGGTGATGGTAGAATGCTGCTTAAGGCTAGGAACATATCTGCCTGGGACACATATTCAGCGAGCTTGATCATGTCTCTCTGCATATATTCCAGGGAGGTACATCTTAAGTCATTCACACCAACATGGACTATGACAGAGTCATAACAGTACCTGTTTTTGAGAGATTTGAGTGCATGGGTGATATGATGGATTCTGGCACCTGACAAACAACTAACCGTGACTTTCTCCTTATCCAGCCTGATGAGAGGCACGTCTGTGTGTCTCACAATGGAGTCTCCTATAACTAATATGTTGGGATTATATCTAGGCCTTAGTGGCTGTGAGACGACTGCAAGTGGGGGGGCTATTATTAACTCCCCGAGTGATGTTGATATCCTACAGAAAGGCCTCACTGAGACCAAAGACTGGTGTCAGAACCATTTCCTTAAGCTCAATGCCAAAAAATGTGTCGTCATCCCCTTTGGGAAAAACCCAGTTCCCATGAATTACCACATCAATGGTAGTCCACGGAACACAGAAGGTGTTATAAGAGATATGGGAACACAGGTTGACAACAACCTCTCTTTTGACCACCACATTGCCACCGTGGTTAGAAAGTCCTTCTGTGTGGCACATCTCATTACTAAGGGTTTTGCATCCAGGAAGAAAGAGGTCATTGTCTCCCTCTACTCTTCCCTCATTAGGCCAATCATTGAGTACAATGCCCCATTTGGCATGTACCTCACTAAACACTTGCAACCACTGGAGAGGCTGCAAAAGTACCTCATAAAGAGGATCTTAGGCTTTAAACATTTGTCCTAGGTGGACAGACTAAAAAAACTCCAACTATTCTCTGTCTCATATCAACTACTTAGAGGCGATCTCTGCTTGACTTACAAAGCCATGTCTGACCCAGCTCTGTTAAAAATGCTACATCTAAATAAATCCCAATCCCTCCACACCACATGCTCCAGAGACGTCAACCTCATTACCACAATCAACAGAACATGCTGGAGAGACAGATTCATAACCCAGAGACTGCCTATGTTATGGAATAGACTTCCCATATAAGTCATCAGAGCACCTCACTGGCCCTCTTCAAGAGAAATCTTGATGAGTGGATGGGAAATAGAAAATTCACCCCAGGGATCACTCCAATGGCTTTACTCGACAGAGCCACTGGGAACTAAGGTGAGGTGGCACGATGCCAGGGTAATCCTATGGGCTAGGCTTGTAAAGGCTCCAGGGCCATTAGCCTAGTACACACCTATGAACCTATGTGTGATCTGTGGTGTGGTGGCAGTTGAGTTCACGTGTGTTTTTGCTTCGGAGGTCTTTTTGTTTGGGTATGTTTTTGTTGAGGACCTCCACATATGTGTGTTATGTAGGTGTGGGTGGTGGCTGAGGAATGGTGTTTGTGTTGACAACCTTATCAGTACCAGATATACTGGCTTGCGAAGCAGAGAGCATTGAATGTAGGTTCTTCATGTGATTGTATCTCTCACAAATTGTGTTCCTAGGTGGTAGTAGTAGAGGGTTGTCTGTGTACATGAGGCAGTTGCTACACTGTTTCAGGATGCCCATATCAATCAGACTGGCAGGAGAAAGCACAGGAAATTGTCCACCCATATTTGCCAGAAACTGAGGGAGGGAGGCCAAAGAGAGCTAAGAAGGTAAAGGGGGGAAGATCTAAGAGTTGTACTACTAGGTGATCACACAAGTGCTACTAAGGGAAAATTTGAAGTTGGAATACCTCACAAAGGGTTAAAAACAGTGCAGCTGTGGCTCTGGCTGCAGCAAACCTGTATCAGACTATGCTACTCAATTTAAGGGTTAAGAACACAGTAAAAGTCACAAAAAGCACAGATTAACCACTGCAGACAAAAGCAGAACTCACAGTATGAAAAAATAAACAGTAATGAAATGCAATAAGATGCAATTAAACAATAATGAATTGCAGTAAATAGCAATGAAATTCAGTTAAACAGTTATGAGATGCAGTTATAAGGCTCCCAACAAGCAGTAACAAATGCAGCAAACTAAATGCAGTTAAGCACAAGCAAAATAAAGTAGGAAGAGGCCCAATTTTTAAGTAGAAAGTGAGGAGACAGAGGATAATTCAAAGATTCAAGGTTAGGAAGCTAAAGGGGTTGGCATTCACAACTGATCTCACCGTACTCAGTAGAATGAGCTGATGTAATGGGACTGGGGGTCATGTCCAACATGAAATTTATAGTAGAGGTGGGCAACTCAAAAGCCACCAAGCTTTAATACCACAACAACACTTGGGCAGGTGGGTGAGATACATGATCAGAACAGAGGTAAGGATTGAATTCACTGGGCCCAAAAAAAACAGTTGCACAGTTTAAACAGATATGCAGCAAATACTGTTTTAGTTTATCAGAAGTGCAGAAACAGTTAAGCACTTATCTTTTGTAGTTTCACAGTATAAAACAGAAGGGCAAGTGCAGAAGGCCTAACAAACTACAGCTTTGAGCAAACAAGTACAAACTGGTTTAAATACTAGCTATTTAAGGCAGAGAAAGAGGAACCAGCCAAATTATCCAATCAAAATGTTTAGATAATTTAAACCCAGAAAAGGTGTTTTGTATGTAAATAAAGAAGGGGTTTAGGGTTAATTAACCCAGTGGTATATGCTGTTTCATTAAATTTGTACAAACTGTTAAAGTGGATAAATGAAAAAGATGAAAGATTAATAGTAAATCTGTATAAATATGAGCATGATAATGTTGGATTTCCCAGGGATGTGCATTGCTATCAGAAAACGCTGGGAGGAAATCACCCATTGCCATAGTCCGAGTGCTTCTTGACATAAGTGGTAAGACCTGGTCCGCCCTGTTTGTTGATGTACCACACCACTGACATGTTGTCCATTTGGATTGCAATGGTCCCGGAAGGAAGAGAGTCTTGAAGGGCTTGCAACACTAGGAGAACTGCTCTCATTTCTAGGACATTGATATGCAGATGGTACTAGTGAGGTTGCCAAGTGCCTTGGACTGTCCTGCCTAGATAATGCCCCCCCCCACCCTATCAGGGAGGCGTCCGTGGTCACTGTGGCTACAGGAGGGGGTTGTATGAAAGGTCTGCCCTGAATTACTAGTGGGAAGACCATCCACCAAGAAAGGTGCCTTTTGCATGTTTCTGTGATCAGGATCATGTGAGACATGGGTAGTTCCTGGAAAGACCACTGCGTGAAAAGAAGCCACTGAAGGATTCTCATGTAGAAACACGCTAATAGGACAAGAAGAATGGAAGCTGCCATGGAGCCTAGAGTTTGGAGGACATGTCTGACTTGAACCCTTTTGCTCTGCATTAGAATTAACACTTGTTGACGAATAGTGGAAACTCTTTCCTGTGGTAATCTCGCAAACATTTCTTTTGTGTTTAATTCTGCTCCTATGTATGTGATAGACTGCCAGGGCAACAAGGCAGATTTTTCGAAATTTACAGTAATGCCTAGTTGAGTGCATGATGTGATTGTATAATCCCATGCCTCTAAGAGTTGACGCCTGGTGGTAGCACTCAGGAGCCAGTCATCTAGATAGGGAAACACCTGGAATCCTTCATGCCTCAGGTGAGCCGTGACTACTGCCATACACTTGGTGAACACCCTGGGGGCTGAGGTGATATTAAAGGGCAGAGCTCTGAACTGGTAATGACTGGCCCCTACCCGGAAGTGAAGAAATCTCCTGGAGCATCTGTCCATCTTGATATGGTAGTACGTGTCCTGAAGATCTATCGAGCACATCCAATTGTCCTGACCCAGAAAAGGAAAAATGGACTGCAGTGTCACCATCTGGAACTTTTCTTTTTGTACAGATTTGTTCAATCTACTGAGATCCAGTATTCGTCTCCAGTCCCCTGTCTTTTTTGGTACTAAAAAGAATCTTGAGTAAGTTCTGGATCCTAGTTGGTCTGCGGGGATTTCTTGAATAGCTCTTTTTTCTAGCAGTCTTGAAACTTCTGTGACTGCTTGATCCCTTAGATTGGGTGGGACATCTGGGATGGGCTTTTTTGATTCTATGGGGGATTGATGGAAGGGATTGTAACCTCCGGATATAATGGATAGTACCCATCTGTCTCTTGTTATATTTTGCCAGGCTTTTGGGTACAGCGAAAGTCTTCCCCCGACTGCCTCCAGAGGTGAGCAGTCAGGCAACCCTTCAGGGATGCTGGAAGGGTTTGGCAGAGAAGGTTTCTCTGTCACCCTGGTTTTGTGGTCCCCCTCTGCCACGAGGGCGGCATCTGTTATTGTTGTTTCCCCCTCTGCCCCTGGGGGAAAAATCACCATGTGTGTCAGGCAAGGGTCCCTGGGATTTTCGGAACCACATCTTTCTGCTCTTCTGACCCTTGGGATAAGGTCTGGAAGGAGTGGAAAAACAGACTCCCACGGCAGAGAGAGTCTTGCCTTTCTGCTCACACCTGGTCAACATGTCTTTCACCTGAGGCCCAAAGAGAAAGGAGCCATCAAAGGGAGTATTGGTGAAGGACGGGTGAAAGGGTTCTGCAAACTGACACAGCCGTATCCATGCATGTCTCCTGAGAGCCACACCTGTCCCTGCGGCTCTGCTCACTCCATCAGCTGCATAGGACATCAGCCTCATGGAGGAGTTGACTATGGAATTAAGAGTCGCAAGCTAAGAAGCTACTTTGGCTGGTGCTCCCTCAGCTGTAGGATCTTGAAGGGTATCTCCAAGCTCTTTCAGGAGATCGCTTTGAAGACATGTAAAATGGCATAGATAATTCAGGGAGCTCATTGAAAAGGTCACTGAAGCAAACATTCACTTTCCATATCTGTCCATCATCCGAGACTCTTTGTTCGGAGGATGAACAGATGAAGAGGTTTCTGCTAACTCGTTCATGGTGGCTGCTGCTACCACCATGGCATCAACAGGCACACCTTTGGAGAGGAATTGCTTGTCCTTGGGGGCTGTAATAAATTTGTTTGGTCTCCTTGGAGTAGGTTACACAGAATCTGGAGCTGACCAAGCCTTTCGAAACATTACAGACATGAGTGGATAGAAAGGAGGAGATACCCAGGAGGTAGAAGGTCGGGAACCGAATGCATCCAGGTATACAGACTCATCCTCGCTAGGGGCTAGGGATTCCAGTCCCTCCTCTGTCTAAGCATTTCAAGGATGTCCGAAAAGGAAACATCTTCAGAGGGAGACCTTGTGGACCCTTCCGATTCATCCATGTCTGTATCTGAAGTGACAGACTCAGGGGGAGTCTATGTGCTTCCTCTTGCACTTCTTCTTCCAGTGAGGCTCTTCCGAGTGATCAGGGGAGGCTTTGGAAGAAGAGGGATCACCCAATGGGGTGTCCTGGGGCATATGTTCCTTACGCTTGGGGTCTGGAGAAGGAGTAGAGGTTGGAACAGACACCACGGGGGGAGGAGCCGATGGAGCTGGCAGTAGAGCTGTTTCTGGGGACAGCATACTCCGCATGACCTCGAAGGTGTCATGACCTCTAGGCAGAGAAAGCTCCTGCTATAAAGAAACAGGAGTCTTTCTCCACGTCGAGGGTGATGGCTCCGAGGCTGATGTTGGAGCCAAGCTCACCTGCACTGAAGCTTCGAGGGGGACAACGGGGTCGGACAAGGGACCAATGCCACTCCCCCCCCTCAGAGCTGACGAGAGAGCCTCGGCACCCAGATCCCTCGATAGAAGGTATAATTGAGGTAATCAGAGCCGACTTCAGAACTGTAGGAGAGATGATAATCAGCGCTGACAGTTCTACTACCTGCGGATCCATGGTCTCCGGCTCCGAGCTAAATGTAGTCGGAGGAGGAACAGAAATAGAGGCGATTGGAGCCAATACTTGTTGAGGTGGGCTGGACAGAATTTTTGCCAGTGCCTGTGACTTAAGCAACCTACTTACTACTGTCTCCACATCATGATCTGATAATCTAGAGGATCGAGAGGAGTGGGAAGAATGATGGCTATGTTCACTCTGTAACAAAGGTGACTGAGGTGCCGAGTGGATGGACTCCAAGAATGGAGACCTCAGTCTCTTATGGCTCCAAGACAGCTCCGAAATAGCAGATGGAGCCAATGGAGGAGTTGTCTTGTCGGTGCCAGCCAGCACCGACATACTTGGTTGGTCAAGTAAAGGAGTCGGCTCCGAAGGTGGAGCCGACAGCTTGACAGACTTAGGGGATTTCACTGGCTGAGTACTTTTAGCCGGGGAATCCTGAGGCTTCAATAATCCCTGAAGGATTAATTTGTTTTTGTGCTCTTGCAGGACCCTAGGACCAAAAGCATGACATATAGAACAGGAGTCCTGCAGATGAACAGTGCCCAAACAGTAAACACAACTAGTGTGCCCATCTGTCAGAGACATTTTCTGACAGCATGAGTCACACTTTTTGAAGCCAGATACCTTGGTATCTTTAGACATTATAGTAACAACAATCACAATAACAATGACAAAAAGCTATACTACAAAAAACAAAAACAAATAGACTTTTTTTTTTTTATAGTTAAGGAACAGAAGGAAAGCCTCTAATTTAAACGGCTATCCTAGGTGGGGGGGGGACTCTCTAATTTAAACGAGTTCAAAGGAACAGAAGGCCTGCGAGTTATGCGATGGCCAACAAAGCTAAAATATACAAAAAAGCAATAAGGGATAAAGGAAAATTATCTAGACAAAAATAGACAAAAACTTGACAAACTTTCAAGAATAAGCAACAATATATTAATAGAAAAAACTATACTAAGCCTGAGCCAGTAAGGAAGCAACCTCGCAGCTGAAGCAGCAAACGAGATCTAGGTAGCTGATGCTGGGCATGCTGGGATAAGGGGTAGCCTCGAGCCAGTAAACAGCTCTTGAGCTATAGAAGATGGCCGAGTTGGAGCCGAGGATTGCCTCCGAACCCAAACAGCAAGAACGAAGGCGAGATGGACAACTTAACATCATGTGTTTTGAAATATAAAAGCATAAAAAAGGTATGGGGTAACTATGCAAAGAAAAGTTTTTGAAGATATAAAAGAAATGGATAAAATAAACATGGATATGATTAAATAATGATACTATAAGAAAAGAAGTAAATAATATGTTAAAAGAATAGATAAAAAAGTTATTTTATGTTATATGGGTTATATGGAATGAAAGAATAAATGAAATTGTTTAATGGCAAATGGATGTTAGCAACAATATTAAGTAAAATCAGATGGTGGTAATGGAAAAAGAGTGCAGGTCTAATAGAGATCAACATTTAGTATGAGTGTGTAAACAGATTTATTGTTCTATATATTTGTACATTTGTAAATATTTGTAAATATGTAAATAATGTGTAAATAAGAGTTATTTTTGTATATAAATAAAGGACCCTTACTCTTTTCTGTAGGTACCGGGGGAATTTTTAGACCCACATCGGCAAACACAAATTCAAGCTGATGGTGCCTTGGTTTAATGTCCATCTGAGGTATGCCACGCTCAGGAGTGCAGCGCACCCCCCATATAGTGTCAGCAATCATTCTGCCTGGTGTGGGAAGAGAACCCACAGCCATTTGCAACAAAGGCAAGTGTGTTACCTGTTTTGCCACTAGTACTGTACTGTTGCACTTATATGAGATTATAGCCAGATAGAGATCCCCATCTATGATTCCCTTAAAACACGCAGAATACTTTTAGTAGATGGAATGTTAACAAATTAACTAAATGCCTTTCATATGCGTGACAAATTATCTTCACATGAACTGGCAAACATTTACTACCAACAACAAATATGCATAGATAGTTTTGGACTTTATAAATGCCAATACACTTGAAGAACTTGTCCACCTACCCACTCAAGGTCTTAGTCTTCTTGATCTTGGTCTCTCTAATATTTCTCAAAAATTGTACCACCCTGTTTATTGCCTCCACTCTAGTCAAATCACTGTGATCTTCTCTATGAAAATCTGCTTTGTGGGCCCTAGTAACTCCTCCATATTTAATGATTAGTCCAAAATCAATTATTGACAATTTACTAATTTTATTGATAATCACAAATGCTATAGGTTCCTAGCAATCTTGGAACTGAGGTTGCAGTCTACATCTCTGAATTTTACTCTCTCTTGTATAGATGCCTTGAGGCATCTGTACCCATCTAGTATAAGCATAGTAGCAAGTTAAAAACTAAAGCCAAAGGGTGGAATTACATTATCAATAAACTGTTTAACAAAAAGAACAAGCTGTTGGTCATCACTAAAAGATGTCCACTTCATCATTATGAAAAGGATTTACAACTAGTAGTAGGTAAGTCTATCCAACTTACCATTTGGAAATGTTTGGCAGACTATTAACTCAGGGCTGCAAATAATTCAAAAGACAGCCATAAGGCCTTCCTCAGCAATGTTAAGAAGCTTTGAAATAGACAGTTGTGTACCGAACTTATCATCAATAGAACCACCTTCTATGACCCCAAGGACATTGCTAATATTCTTGCAGACAAATTCTCACCCAGTTTCACTCCACTCACCCACCCATCTGTCGTCTCCATTCCCCTTCTCACCAACTCCTCAAGATCAAGTTAGACCAAGTCCTTTTATAACTTTCCAAAATCAAATATACCACTTCCATGGGTTCTGACAATAATACTGGACACCTGCTGATAAATGCAAAGTCCTACTTAGTAAAATTATAGCATCAACTCTCCAATCAGAGTCTGTCCAATGGTTATGTTCCCAAGGTCTGGTGAATGGTAGTTGCAAAGTCCTTGCATAAAAGTAGTCCCCCTTCTGACCCAGGGAATTACAGTTCCATTAGTCACACTAGTATTATGTGCAAGGATATAGAACATATTGTAACTGAACTAATAAACAATATAGGTAATCTTATATCCCTGTATTCGCACCACTTTAGCTTTGTTAAAGGCAGATTATGCCTGCTCAACCTGGATGATTTTTTTTTTTCTAAATTATTGAGCCATGGACAAGGTGCACACAGTCCACAATGTTATCTATGCCTTGCCAAGGCCTTTGACACTACTCTTCTCATGTTGGGATTTTTGACAAACACTTCCAGGTCATCATTGATCTGTGCATTGTTTGTTAAATTACTGAATGTCTAACAGAACCCATAACATTAATTTTGGGGGTATTTGATCTAGATAGGAAAATACCACCACTGGTGTTCCACAGGGCTCTGTCCTGGACACTGTCCACTGTGGTATATATTTATTTGACATAAAAGCTGATATCAAGAGAATATGGCTAACCAAGATTGCTGATAATTGTAAATTGAGAGTGGTTATCAAATCTCACTGTGATACTCAAATTGTCCCTCAAAGGCCATACCAAACACATTTGACATATTAATTAAGGGCCTAACTTCAATAAAAAATATGCAGCATAGTTTACTTAGATAAATCTAGCATCACCACTGTTTACCACATAAATAAAATTCCAATTAAATTTGATGCAGTAGTCATAGATTTGTGTATGCATGTTGACAATAGACTCTTCCTTGACCAACATGTCCCAATTGTGGGTAGAAAATCCTTCTTCTTTGCTCAGCATACTCACTGTGACATTTCCTCAAGGTCCAAAGAAATTATAATCCCACTCTAATCATCCCTTACTAATCCTCATTATTGAATATAATGCTGCTTTTGGCAGGTACCTTGCTAAGCACCTAAATCAGTTTGACAGATCTCAACATTTCATCACCAAAAATATCTCTGGTCTCACTTCCCTTAGCAATTCTGATAGACTGCCCCTCAAGTCAGTCACATACACATTCGTAAGGGATGATTTCTGCTTAGCTTTCCTTGCTATGAACAACACAGCACTATTTGAACTCCTTCATCTAAATAGAACCAGTGGTAAAGCAAACATCCATTCTAGAGACCTAAACCTGTACTACCACATCAATAAATCCTTAGATCTAGTAGTTCTGGTGCTGCTCATTTTGTTGATATTCAAAAGGTCCATCAGAGTGGGATCCATGAATGCCTTGTATGCCAGGCATAAATCGCCTCACAGCAGTCTGTAAGAAACATAGTATAGAGAGAGGGCTTTCAGGTGATCTGCAGAGGACATTGTGTTTACACCTTGTATTCTTTTTATGAGGAACATCTGTGGACATTCCAGTTATTGCATGTGCCTGGTCAGGTATGTACCAAAGGACACATTATACTCAATGTCATCATACTCAGTAATGGGTCTGATGAGTGCTGATTACAGTGGCACAATGATTTCTGTGGGCCTAGATGCTATGGCCTTACTTATAAGTTGAGTGACACAGAATGATTTTCTTACTACTTTAGACAAAGTTGATTGAAAGATAAGTTGCTATCTACATGAGTTAACAAAGCATTCACTACTGTGTCTTCTTTTAGGGGTGTTTTATCAATGAGGCAGTTTCCCTGGGTGGCTGACTTCCCAAAAGGTACTATTATGCATTTCATGGCATCGAATTTTAAGCCATTGCTTTAGTACCAAACATTTCTCTGTGATTGCAGTCTGGGAGCAATCATAGAAAGCCCCCAAGATACTAACATCTTACAAGTAGGTCTAGCACAGACAAATGATTGGTGCTAAAGCCATGAACTTGAGGACCTTATCAAAGAACTCCACCAGGTTCAGTAGGCATAGCCTGCCTTTGACAATACCAAACTGGTTTGGGTCCCATGCCTGAAGGTTTCCTGTGTCATTGTTAATCATTTCCATGATATTTATTCCATAGCTTTGCACACAAGACTATTCACACTAATGGGCCTGTAGTTCCCAGGATCCATTGATGGTCCTCCCTTGGGCATAGGGATGACCGCTGTGGTCTTCCATTTGGGTGGCATGAAGCCTGTGCAGAAGCTATGGTTGAACAGTGACTCCAGTGATGCTGATTGATCGTATTTCAAGCTATTTAGGAGTCATTCTGGTATATTATCAGGGATCATCAAAACTCTTTTCTTTGTCTTAGAAGGAGCATCTAAGACCTGCTGTCTTACTGATAGTTGGAAGAATTATGTTAGTTGGTCTTTCCTGGGGTGCAGCTGGTGGTGAGAGGAGGTAAAGCTGTAGATTAATTTATCAGCCAGAGGATTTGCTACATCTCCTAGTTCTGTGAACACGGCTCCATTTACCAACAGTTTGGCACACTGTTATGCCATGAAATTCCATCCCATCACATTTTATTTTGATAAATCCAGCAAATCCCCTTAAAAGCTTCTTTGAAACCTCCTGCCAACTGTTTTTTGTTTTTTAACCTCGTACATCAGGATATGGACCAAAACCTCTTGATCATCTTTGCTAGTATATGCATTTCTAGGTTATTCTGCCCAGAATTACTAGCAACATATACAGCAGTCTGAAAAATTATCTGCAACTGCTGAACAATTATACAACATACTAGGGACAGATTTATCCCCATGCAGACATGTCTTTTAGGTAGACTTATTTTTCATTGCTTTCCTCTTTGGTAGATTCCTTTTTTTTTTTTTTTCAATAATTTTTATTTGTCATTTACAATAGTATAAATCAACAAACAAAATGTAACAAAACACATATGACCCTCGTACAGTGTTGTACATTAAAACTGTTACAGTAGGATGTAAGTGAGTCAACAATAATATCTACACTATATACATAGATGCTTTCATCTTTCAGGTGTATAGATATGAAAATGACATAAGAATTTTTATGAGTAAAATACAAAGAAGAAGAAAAAAAATACACTTTTGAGAGTTAGGTATACAAGTTATTTCGGGATCTCCTGCTGGAAAATTACTATGTGTCTTGGTAAAGGATTATACTAATATAATATTCTAGACTTGTTCCCATAATTCTCTGATTTTAATGTTTTTGTCTTTTTTATCAAATAATATTTTATGGGCTAATAAATGTTTAATCATCATCAGATTCTGATCACTTGAAATACTGCCCTGTTGAAACTGACAGAGTTGATGCAGATTAGCCACTAGGTGGCACCATAGTTCTTTACAAGTTTTCTTCACCACCTTATGTAGGGTATCACAACAAAAAATTGATACTTGTCCCTTTGTCTTTGTGCGGGTTACTTTGTTTACTTGTAGTTCACAAATTATACACTGTAGTATATTTTACATTATTAAGGTTTTCTGAGAGATTAAGAAAAGCATATGTCCTCATTTCAGGTTATGGAAAGCTGACAAAATTATTAGTACTGACACAATGGTCATAGCTTAGCAGTTTTCGAGTTTGTACCCCTGTAACTTAGTATATGAAAGGAGCAGCAGATATATGGCATTCCTTACTGAGAAAGGGGGTGTGTATTGTAAAACTTCCACATCCTTTCAACTATAAAAAAATAACATCTTGACCAAC
The DNA here is from genome assembly GCF_019279795.1 of Protopterus annectens. Taxonomy (NCBI): domain Eukaryota; kingdom Metazoa; phylum Chordata; order Ceratodontiformes; family Protopteridae; genus Protopterus; species Protopterus annectens. The sequence continues at coordinate 370,526,182 of NC_056742.1, forward strand.
AAATGAAAAGTGGTATGTCACTCTCATCACAAGATAATTTGAAAAGATATTTGTTTTGTAACTCTGCAGCAACATAGTCCACACTTTGGCAGTGCATGTGCCATTTTGAATATTGGCTCATAATTTAGTGTTTTTTTAATTTTACTTACCAAAACTGAATTCGCTGTTTTCTCACTGCCCATTTGATTCCACTATAGAACCTTCACCAGTTGAAATAGGACTGTTGTCTGCCTTTGCTATGAATCATATGTTCACTCCTTGAGAGGTATTTGGAAACAATTAGTATAACTGCATTAAGAGAAATACTGTGTTGAATGGCAGCATGCAAGGAGGGGGTGATTCAGAGACACATAGCACTGTCAAGTACCATGGAAAATAGGCAGCAATTATTGCATGCAAATAACCACAGAATTACATGTAATTTTGAGCGTCTACATGTTGATAAGCATTACTGTGTATGCAAATGACAACAGCAGACATGGTGGTATGATTCAAAAACCTATAAATATATCACAATGAGCCACAGAAGCAACCTGGCATTTGCCTATAAAGATAGGAGCAGCATTTGCTTTAGCCATTCAGAATGGGTCAGTAGCTCCTGTGGAAGCCAGTGTCCATGATGTTGCACTTTGTCATCCTCTGTGTTGCAGAATGGTCTGTCAATGGCTAAAATATTGTCACCTCCACAACTGGGGCTCCTTGTACACAGAGATATCATGCAAGAGCTGGTTGACTCTACTGCCCTCATATGGAATCAAGAGGGATGCATAGAATGTCTACCTCAGTGAACATGAAGGTCTGTGTAGCGTTAAACATTGTTGCTACTGGGATCTTTCAGCATCCAACTTGGGACACTAGGAGTTTTGTAGGTCTTGGCCTTTCACATGCTGCATCAGTTCCTAGATGTGATGCTTATAGATGTTGAGAAGCAGATGTGGTTCTCATTGACCGTAAAGAAAAGAACCAGAAACCATGCAAGTTTTCTATGTTTTAGCCCATTTCCTTGAGGTCCTGGGAGCCATCAGCAGCACCCACATTGCCATCAAAACCCTGGCTGGTCCACATAACAGTCAGAAGGGTATTCCACTCTATCAACTACCAGTTGGTGTGCAACACAGAGGGTTGTGTATATAATCTGTCTATGTACCTACCACTCAGTCAGTTTCCATGCACATGTGCAACCTATACTAGTGTTATGAGGAGTTACTTTCCACAAGGCAATGTTGCAGCAGTGACATGTTGATAAAAGCATACTGCTCGTAATAGTGCTTGCTGTTGTGTATTACATGTGATGCCACATATGCCTTGAAGCCATGTCTGATGACCCCCATCCTCAGCCCCCATACAACTAAAGGAAGGACATAGAACATCATCAAACACGTGTTATGAGAACTGAAGTCTCACTTCAGCACTTCCAAGACATGCAGCATGCTGCTTGTGGTGTGCACCATGCTGTACAGTATGATGTTATGTAAATATTTACAGCAAGGTCTACAATGGTGCCAATGGTGTGCACCATGCTATACAGTATGATGTTATGTAAATATTTACAGCAAGGTTTACAATGGTGTCAATGGTGTGCGCCATGCTATACAGTATGATGTTATATAAATATTTACAGCAAGGCCTACGATGGTGACAGTGGTGTGCGCCATGCTATACAGTATGATGTTATGTAAATATTTACAGCAAGGCCTACGATGGTGACAGTGGTGTGCGCCATGCTATACAGTATGACGTTATGTAAATATTTACAGCAAGGCCCACGATGGTGACAGTGGTGTGCCAGCAGTGGAGGAAGAGACAAGTGACAAGTCAGAGGAGGACACTGCTGTAGCAGGCTTCTATGTAAGGCAGCAGCAAGTACAATACATCATGGCACCAAGAAAGAGGTGGCATCGGGTTCACAACTGTGAGCCATGACAGGACAAACACAGAACAAATGTGGTGCAAGTATTTTCTCACCCAAGCTATGTAGTGTAGTGCATGGACTGGTCACACTGTGAATCAGACCTTACTTAGCCCACATGAGCTAGGGAGTGGGTAAGCTGCAATCATCATCATGATCTGCATGGGGGCACAATGGCATGCAACAACAACTGCAGCATAGGGGAAGGGGTCATAGGTAATGGCTTTGATAAGCCTGCACATGGCAACATGTCCTTAGGTGATAGTGTGGACCTTTCAGGAATGGTATGCTATTCAGGTTTATCTGCAGAGGCAGGTATGAAGGCATCTGCTTCAGGGGGTGGCCATAGTGAATGAGTACTGTATGCATGATTATGACTGTGTTATCTGCTGTGCAGTCACGGTAGGATTTCATCCATACCCATATGAGCAGCCATGGCCTAGGGGAGCCAGAAGACTGTCATCCACATCCATGTGTGCAGCCGCATCCAAAGTTGGAGACAACAATGAAGCCAGTCATGTGTTCAAACTGGCTGAGAGCACCTGCAGTGCACAACTATCCCCTACATTGACTATCCCTACAATGTGCAAGCAGCCCCGGGGACCAACAAATGGCTGACATGTGGGCTGCCATTCTCTGCAATGAGTGGAGGCATTTCTGGAGATCATGGGTTCCTTATCCAGGTCACACATGGTCTGAGTAACATCCATCTGTGCCTAGATCAGAGCCCTGTATAGTTACTGGGTGATACGTAGGGTAACATCAGTATCATGAAATACCAGTGCCTCTGGTCACTAATATGCACCAATCCTCTCTCCCCAGTGCCATGTACAGCTTGGACAGTCTGCATCCTCAAATGTCAGTGATGCCTCTGCCACCTGTGTATCATGAGTGGGATGCACAATGACAGGAAGTCTTTCATCAAACACTGGTGATGAAGGAGGGCCATCCTGGACACTGCAGTCCCCCCAGCCATGAGGGTGAGGAGTATTCCCTTGACTGTTGGTGATGCTGACAGTGCCACAGTGTCTTCTGACTGTGCCATGTACACAACATCAGCAGCAGCAGCAGCAGTAGCAGCAGCAGCAGCCCCTACAGACATGCCAGCCTCAGGCTTGTGCAAAACTGTATTGCTGGATCTCCTTCCAGTGGAATCTATAAAAGAGCACAGATGACTTAACCATGTGTATGCTGGTAACTGTGTAAGCCCCATCACCAACAGTGCATCATACAGACAGCTGCACATCACAAATATAGAGAAGATTTGAAAATGTACATACCTGTCAGTGCAGGATGTGTCCATTGCTGTCTTGATGTCTCTGTGTGACAGAAATGCAATATTAGATGTGGAGTCACTGTGCAGATGCAAGACACAGAAGAAGGATAGTTTTATCCAAAACCTTTGTTGTTTTAATAAAAGTTTTTTATGGTGTGGAGTAGTACTTTTACTTTGCTTGAAGCTGTTTTTGGTTGTATTCTCCACTTCACCACTGTTTCACCTTTTTTGGGACTTGTACTGGCATGTCACACATCTTATCTAGTACATTCCTCACAGATATGTGAGCAAATATTATCTCTGCTGCAGGTATTCTGAGTTGAAGTTCTGATGTTCCTTGAGGACAATAAAGCACATAGCAAGGTCTGTGTATACCATGCAGACATGCATTTACTACTCACCTGAGGCATCCCCAGTGAACACTCAGACACTCCTGAGCAGTCTGGCTGCTACTTTCAAACCACTACCTGGAAACAGTATCCTGTCAGTGTCATGCTTAAATGTTATTAGGAACTGCTCCAGCTCAGTGAGCTGATGATGTATCAGGGAGCAGCCCTTGTGCCAGGCCTCACAATATATATATCTTGTGCCCTGTTCTTTGCATGAAAAATCAGGTCGATTAATCCTGCAATGCACCTGCAGGTCTATGTGCTACCATTTTTTCAGTGCTCTGATGGCTCCAGTACACTTCTTGGAGCACATGTGGATCACTGTCTGTGTAAAGGTTGTTATGTTGGGCAACATTCACTATCCCATTCCTGCAGTGGGCACTTTGTTGTGCAATTCAGTTATACAATTACTGCTACACTGCACCAGACCGCATTAAATGTGGACATGTGGTGGTCTACATACACTGCTCCCTTCTGTGGCATTTTCTATGTAGTTTTTGCCCATGGAAATTCTGGCCCAGCATGCACTGCCATATGGGTATGTATCATAGCCTCCCTGTGCTCACAAAGAATCCTAGCCTTTACATATATGTCAGTAATCATGCCTGTTTCCCATGATCTGTGCAGTTTTCTACCTAAATGAATACAACCTGCAATGTAGACAGTGAAGCATTGATGGCTGATGGCCCTCCCCGTGAGAACAGCAACTGTTTTGCTTGTTTCTGTAGCCCTGATGTTTAGACATGCCTACCTTTTCCACACTGCAACTTTTCCCGCCTGTTCCATGTACCATAACTATGTTGGCCACCTGCACCCCAACACAGCCTGGCATATCTCTGCCAGGGCCATTGCAGTGTTAGCATACAGAAATTGGTATGATGTGACAGCTCTGTGCGCCGGCTACACATCTTGGATTTGCCTCTGCAATATGGTGTACATTACCAATACTCCTGTCTCCTGTAGATTTCCTCTGTATTTCATTATTGTGCAATATCTTATGGTTGCAATATTCTATCCTTTTCTGTAGCACTATCTCTTGCAATACGGTGACCATATTGTTTATAGCACTGTTTGGAGGCTCACAGCACAGTGCTTATGCTAATGAAGAAATATAGTGTGACATTCTTTGAACTGCACCAATAATATAATGTATTATCAGCCCTATTCTGCCCCATGAAACTTAGTTTACCTCATGCATATGCACTGTAACTAATTAAGATGTGTGCAGCTTTGTGCCTAGGACATGGTATTACACATTTATAGAATAATAACAGCCATGGCATTGTGTCACTCAGCTGTCTGTCATGGATAAGACCAGGCATATAGGCCATGTAGGGTATTCTTGCCTGTCGGGACCTTACGACTGCTCACATGCACAGCATTGCCATCATGTCATGCTATATCTTCAGTGGGTGACATCATACCACAACTCTCCTTTTCACTGCTAGACTTGACATGGCAAGTGGACATGGATTACCCAGGATCTGACTGTAACAGAGAGACCATCTTTCTTCATTTGTTGCATATATACAACAGAGTGTGACTGCTGGGGGACTCTTATAAAGGTCCCCCTGTACAAAGCTGATGTCTCTTATTCACTTGTCTGGGCAGTGGGGGTTACCTTGGGCATTACCTGCTCTGGTGAGCAGTGTCATAACATATATCTGCAGAAGCCCTACCCCGGCCTTCTGTGCCAATGGTAAGAAGTAGTTAACAAGAGCCAACCTGACTAATAGTGTGAGGATCAACATTTGCTGTCCCATATTACAGTAGGCCTTAGTGTATATATTTGGCTATTTCTGATGTCCATGGTTAAGCTGTGCTCATTAATGTGATTTTGTGTGTGTGTGTGTGTGTGTGTGTGTGTGTGTGTGTGTGTGTGTGTGTGTGTGTGTGTGTGTGTTTGTGCACGTGTGTGTGCATGTATGTGTGTGTGTTTGTGTGTGTTTCAGCACATGGGGACAGATAGCAGAAAACAGACTTGCCTGCCAGAAAAGACAAGTCAGTCTCTCCAGGCTTTAGGGCATGTGTACTGGATTGCTACTTGTGCTGTATATCTGTGCTTACCACAGCATCAGTGTTGCATTTCTGTTTAACAGCTAACCATTTCATATTTGTCACTCTTTGTAGGACTATTACATGGTTTTATATGGATTTGTAACTGTGCGACTGCCCTTACAGGAGGCAGTTACTCCTGGCATTGCTATCTGCATGCCGAGTACACTGACCCTGATTCTACCACTGCACTTACGCTGCTTTTTCCTTTGTAGTACTGCAGCATTTTATTGTTTATTACTCCATAGGTCTGCGATTACCATTGCATAGGTACTCATTGCTCTTGCCAGACTGACATTTTGTAATGTGTTTGTACCCATGCCATTGTCTTTTGTGCCAGTTATTCCTGGACTGGCTTGGGTGTAAGAACAGCGGTGAGACTTAGTTTCCATTTGAACTATTACAATAGTAATTATTTGTCTGTTGCCTAGTCATATTGGTTTTGTTAGGCATGTTATATGTAGTAATGTGTCAACCTGTGCCACACATTCCCTGCATTTATCATATTGTGGATGGGAACTCAGTGTGCACTTGTTTGTCTCATGGCTGTACATTTCACCTGTACAGTCTGATTATTTCTTTCTTGTTTTATTGCCCATTGAACATTCCCTGATTGCCGTCTATAACTTGTAACACCATCCCACACAGTGGGTGATAGGGGCACAGACAATCATATACCCAATGTTAACCCCTCTTTTTTCATTGAGATTTCCAAGCATTTATATCACCATGTTTATTCCTCCATGGCTTGTGATAAGAAAGTATACCACATCACACTGACCATTACTGTTTTATTTCTGTTCCCTTTCTCTCATTTTTTTCTTTCATATTTTTTCTTTGTATTTTACTTTGTTTCTCTCTATTTATGTTAATTTTTTGTGCATTCCCAGCCATGTGTGGTGTGGCAGAGGCCACTGCACCTTACACTGGCCAATATTTTGATGCAAAACAGGCAAAATATTTTTATGGATATTTCTATAACGTGGGAGGCACAGTCGTACAGTGGTTAGTGTTGTTTCCTCACAAAATGTGGATCTTTGGTTTGGTTTCTAGCTGGGCTGATCTCTATGTCAGTCTGCATTTCCTTCCTGACTAAGTGGGTTTTCAGTAGAATTACTGGTTTATTCCTACGTCTAAAGCAAAGATATTCCTGGAGGTGAATTACTAATCCTGTAAATTGCCAGTAGGTATGTGTGCCCTATAATGGAGCATCTCACCTGGGAATGGCTCTCTGCCTCATGCGCATTTCTTGCTGGGATAGGTTCCAGCTCCCCTACAGTGTTGAGTAAGTGAATGAATAAAATTTCACATATGGAACACAGATGTGGTCTTGTTTGAAATCAAAACAAAAATGTATTTTAGTATCCCAAAACATATTTTGAATTAATTATAGGGAATATTTTATGCCAAAATGAAACAAAACATATAGTTCTTTTTATGAACTGCTTAAAGTTTAACATACAAAAATATATATTTAAAGATTCCATTTCCATATAGTACAGTCAAAGCAAAGTACATTTCATTATGCAGTATTTATTTACTGATATGGCTACAAACACTACATGTTGTACAGTTAGCAATAAAAAATCTTTGTGTATATTTATTTTAATGACTTAATAGTTCATGAACCCATAACCAATTCTATAAAGAGCATGACAAAATGTATATATAGAAATTATAGTGTTGTATCCCATAGTAGTTATGATGTACCCCAGCTTATGTTATTGAATGCATAAAAAAAGTCCTCGGAACAGGTATGAAGTAGAGCCCATGCCTCTGTGATCCGCAGAGCAATGGTACCACTGGGGTTTGTCATTCTGCAGCTTCAGCCATAATCAAACCTGCTGTGATCACTGGATGTCAATCCATTCTGCTTGGTTTGTCAGTCTCACTGACCTGCATAGCTATGCTGCTATGTGGCTACCTGCAGCACAGCTTTGTTACTTTATATATATATATATATATATATATATATATACATATACATATATATATATATATATAGATATATATATATATATATATATATATATATATACATACATATATATATATATATATATATATATACATATATATCATTTTTTTATGCACAGTTTGCATTTTTCGCTGCCATTGTTCCTTATTTCCATACATATTGGACACCTCACAAGAAAGAGAGAGAAAGAGTGAATATTTAATGTTATATGATTGGATGAATCACAGAAAAGTAAGTGTCATTGCCAAAATAGCCAAAATTGCTGTTTATTGGTATGGTCTTTGCGATTGAAGGCAAACACGTCAAGATCTCAAGTTTGTCCATTTTAGATTTCTACAGAAATCCCCCCCCCCCCAAGTTTTTGCTTATTCCTGATCTAGATTTGTGGGTGGCTTCATCGACCCTTTACCTTTGGCTTCATCCACCCTTTATCTCCAGAGACACACATTTCCTGGGAAGGGAGGCAAACTTGATGCAATGGTAGTTGAATGAGTTTGCCCTCTGTAATATGTAATACATCCTTCTCACATCTCCTCCTACTGCATGTATTACACAATCCAACCACTAAATATTGTACTTATACAACAGAGCTCCTGGATGTGGCAAGTTTTAAGTTGTTAATGAGTCTTTGTAATTTACTTGTACATGGTTTAAAGTCTCAAGTTATTTTCTGCATACTTATTCATATGGTTTTCTGTACAAATGACAAACTCTATTCGGGTGAAATATAATTTGCTGATTTGGTTCCACTTATTGTATTTCAAAAACGATCTGATTTCATTTTTAAGTGAAGATTTTATCATCAGCTCCTGCTCCATCTGTATAATGTCTTAGATGCAAAACTAATCAAACAGTCGTGAAGAATAACGGTGAAGACTTTTGCTTTTGCACCTAGAGTTCGGTGATCCCACAGATGGTATATATACAGGTGTGAATGTGGATGTGGCGGAGCAGATTTGTCTCTCCACATGAACACTTGTAAATGCTTTTTTTTTCTTCTTTTCTTTCTTTTTTTTTTGGCATTTATAAATCAGCAATACTTGATGTGTTTGTTTCATGGAAAATGAATTCAGTGAAAACCATGGATCCTAGATAGATACAGAGAAACACATATACACAATAAACATGTAGATATACATTTTAGGTGTTTTTTATGATTTGGCCATTTATTTTGTAATCAGACTTTATGTCTTGTTTAACAAGTCTCATGATGCTGCTTTTCTTAAGAAACCCTTGTTGTTGTGTCTTTCGGCTTTTCCCTGTTAGGGGTCGCCACAGCGGAACTCCAGTCCGCTAATGATTGGCAGTAGATTTTTTACATGCCGAGTTGCCAGCCCTGATGCACAACCTTCAACGAAGGTACGCACATTCACTCATGCCTCCACACAGAAGACACTCTAGCCGAGAATCGAACAGGACAACGTCTTACTGTGAGGCAACAACGCTACCGCAGCACCACCACCGCTTTCTTAAGAAACCTTCATTTTTTTTAATTAAAAACAGATGACAAGTGATGCACCATATCAGTTGATACTTTGAGAGATGTAGTTGTAAGAGTTATTTTTTGGGTCATCTATCTTGGAATCAGTTTTTGTTTATTCGTTCTAGCATCAGTCCAAGGATTTGTTTATTTTATTATTTTAAGAGTAGGAGCCATCCATTCCATTTCTTCTGGGATAGACACTATGTTGTTGTTTTTGATGAATATATTAGCTTCTTCTAAGTCTTTAAAGGTTCTCATCTCATTGGCAAAAAGTATTTTTATCTTGGCCAGACTTTTTTCCTTTGCTCTAGTATTCTGGAAGAATAATCATTGTCAAACCTTATCAGACTTTGATTGTATTTTAAGGGTGATTCTCTCCAAGCAGATTTTAATATTAGTTTCTTGTCCAAAAATGAAATAAATTTTATAACTATGAATCTAGGTGGTGTATTTGTTGAGTTAGAAGCAGGTTTCCTCAGTGCTCTATGCACCCTTTCAATTCCAAATGAAAGTCCCTCTTTCAAGTCTAAAAATTCAGGAATCCAGGTTGTTAAGAATTAAATAATGTCCTCTCCTTCAGTGTTTTCAGGCAGACTAAAGATCCTTATGTTGTTTCTCCTTTCCCTGTTTCCTAAGTCATCTATTTTGTTAAGCAGCCATGTATCCTGTTTAAGCAGAAATTCTTTATGGAATTCTTCCTCTTTGAGTCTCCCTTCAATGTCATTTAGAGAAGTCTCTATATTTGTTATTTTTGTATGGTGTTGCTATAATAGTTCCTTAAGAGTATCAGTCTATTTTTGAGAATTTAATTTGAGGTTTTCTAAGTCATTTTTAAAGCCATCCATCTTCAAAGATAGTCCCTGTAAGGTAGATGTCATCAACTGCAGTTCTTTTTTCAAAGCAGCATCTGGATGAGAATTCCTTGAGTTGTTCATATTCAGTGACTCAATGTATCTCCAAGTTACTAGACAGGAAAATGTTTGTATATCTTCACCAAAATTGATATTTATGTAGTTTAGTAGTTTATCTATAGATTTTTGACATTTTAAACTTGAAAATAATAACATGTCCTATATTATTATACTAGTTTATGGAGCTCACACAATTCACTGCTCTCAAATGGCCATCTAGGCTTCACCCCTGATACTGCTTTCTTGACATCCAGGTGGGGTCATTACTATTACATTAGCATGTATGTTTGTAGACCATCTTGGAGAACTTCATCATATTGAAGCATGTTATCCAGTTTGCAGTCATCTTGGGTTATTCATAGCCCATTACCTACCACTGTATCTGAGAAGAAAAGTTCAAGAATAAGTGGTCCCAATACTGAGTCCTGTAAGACATCATTGGTGATCCTTATCAGGATACTCAGGTAACCCCCTCCCCTGGGCAAACACACACACACACATTGATCTGCTGTGTTCTGTTGCTTAACTGGGATTATACCCATTGAATTATTTGTGGATTGACATTTAATGTTTCTAATTTGTCCAATTATTTCCTTATGTGGAATAGCATCAAAGGCTTTAGCAAGATCAAAATAGTCAGTATACAGAGAATGTCCCTCATCTAGTGCTACCAGTACCTCCACAAAGAATGCTTTAAGATTCAAAAGGCATGTTCACCCCTTAATAAACACATGTTCTTCCATATCTAACAGAATTAGGTACCTAGTGTCAGTTTGGAAAAGCTCCTTTATGATGATTTCCATGGTTTTCCACTGAATACTGGAAAGACAGATGGAACCAAAATTGTTTAGGTTCAATTTTGTGGAAGATAAGGAAGATGCAAAGCTGGTGTGGTGAACCCTAATTGAGTTTGTATGCACATATATTGTGGCATAGTGGTGGCTGGTCCCTTTAAATGTACAAGCCTTTAAATGTGTCAGCTAGCATAATAGTAGATGGCCCCTTTAAGGAGATTAACCTAGAAACAAGCAAGGATGTTATGGGTAGTGAGGGTCATCTGCACATAAGAGAACTTAAAGCAAAGTGCCCTAGTGGACAACGCATTCATGACCGTTGGGGCTGAGGAAGGTTCAGGGAGAACTCTAGCCGCAGCTATACAGATCAGAAGGAAAGCAATCCAGAGGGTATCCCTATGAGAGAGCTTACCCTTGAGAAGACAAGCCAGTCGGACGTATTGCTACCTGTGCAGAAGGTGACACTATTTTGTTGTTCCCTGTTTCTGGAATTGCATGATGTGAGGCTGTTTTGTTGTCTCTACTTCTTGTATTGGGAAGACAAATATTCTGTTTTCTAAAGAATTTTGTAAGCACTATTTTACTTCAGTACAAAGAAAAGCACACCAACACTCCACAAAGTAAATGTCACACTGCTGAATGAAACAAGTAAAACAGCAATCAAAATGGTAGCAGCAGCAACAACCGTGCGGTTCTTTCCAAAGGATGACTCAACACAAGTAGAACACAGTACAAAAAATCCAAATGGTATCAGCAGCAACAACCATGCGGTTCTTTCCAAAACACAGCTCAGCACAAGTAGAACACAGTAGATAAAATCCAAAAATCAGGTTTAATGAGTGCACACAGTAGGTAAGCACTTTCACAATACAGCTTCTTCAGACCATTGAAAAGTGCAATTAATTAAGCAGCCTTTATATACTCAACATCAATTAATTCTGATGTCATAATCACAATTTAAAGAAACAGAACCATCATGCAAAAGTAGTGATTCCTATATGCACAATAAAATGAAAAAAGAAGCCAATGACTAATAAACATATACTAATATTTAACATATATATATATATATATATATATATATATATATATATATATATATATATATATGTGTGTGTGTGTGTGTGTATAAATACTAACAAAGCACAATAAACCACTGTCAACAACAATAAAAAATGTATAAAAATGTATCACTACACATCTAGTCTAAAACTCATACATATTATTCATAAATTAAAATAAAATAAATCACCTAACTCGCATACTTTTGGTTTTTGATCGGAGACCTAGGTTTAGATATAAGAATAAACATAATTTGAAAAGAATGTTATGCTGTCAAAAAACTAGAGATAGATCTGGTGTTACAACAGGCACTATTCCTTGTGGTATGTGTAATTTTTGTCCATACATAAATAGTGCTGGTAAATTTGTATATCCTGATACAGGGTTGGAGTATGTTTTTAACTGTTCAGCGGACTGTAATACCCAGCATGTGGTATACCTTGCTGTGTGTGTGGCCTGTCCATCATTTTATATAGGAAAGACAGACAGATATTTTAAAAACAGAATTAGGGAGCATCTTTATAATATCAGAACAGGTTTGACCACCAATGCATTAGCGAAATATGTGATGTTATCAGGGTATCAGCATACCTTTGAATTTATAGTTGTTGAGGTTATCTCATCGAGTATAAGAGGGGGTAATGTTAGAAGTATCACTGAGGAGAAGGAAGTTAAATGGATCATGCGTCTGAGAGCTGATTCAGGTAAAGGGTTGAATGAGATGGCTTCGATTAGACCCTTTCTTAAAACCAAAAGTATGCGAGTTAGGTGATTTATTTTATTTTAATTTATGAGTAATATGTATGAGTTTTAGGCTAGATGTGTAGTGATACATTTTTATACATTTTTTTATTGTTGTTGACAGTGGTTTATTGTGCTTTGTTAGTATTTATAGGCACACACACACACACACACACATATATATATATATATATATATATATATATATATATATATATATATATATGTTAAATATTAGTATATGTTTATTAGTTATTGGCTTCTTTTTTCATTTTATTGTGTATATAGGAATCCCTACTTTTGCATGATGGTTCTGTGTCTTTAAATTGTGATTATGACATCAGAATTAATTGATGTTGAGTATATAAAGGCTGCTTAATTGATTGCACTTTCCAATGGTCTGAAGAAGCTATATTGTGAAAGCGCTTACCTACTGTGTGCACTCATTAAACCTGATTTTTGGATTTTATCTACTTTGTTCTACTTGTGCTGAGCTGTGTTTTGGAAAGAACCACATGGTTGTTGCTGCTGATACCATTTGGATTTTTTGTACTGTGTTCTACTTGTGCTGTTATCCTTTGGAAAGAACCACATGGTTGTTGCTGCTGATACCATTTGGATTTTTTGTACTGTGTTCTACTTGTGCTGTTATCCTTTGGAAAGAACCGCATGGTTGTTGCTGCTGATACCATTTTGATTACTATTTTATTTCGACCAGCTACTCTTGATAGAATCCTCTGCAGAAAGTAAGTGTAAAAGACTGATATTAGTGAAAAAAAAACTGCATGGAAAGTGAACATATTTATGCTGGATTACAGAATTTTCTGCTTTATAAAAAATGCATTTATTTTCTAACTTCATTTATTTGTTAATAAATATGATTTTTAAGAAACAAAGCAGACTGCAGTGGCTGCTTTGTTTTTCACAAATCACCCAACATATTACTTTTTCTCTGTCGCTCTTTGGATATATATATATATATATATATATATATATATATAAACATGTATAAAGGGAGAGAGATAATTACATACATAGACACACACACACACACACACACACACACACACATACATATATATATATATATATATATATATATATATATATATATATATATATTTTTTTTTTTTTTTATTTTTGTTTGTTTATACACACACATAATATATATATATATATATATATATATATATATATATATATATATATATATATACATACATATGTAGAGAAAGACAGTAATATAGAAATATACACATATCTGTATTACACACAAAGATGCATGGACATGTGTGTGTGTGTGTGTGCGTGCGTGCGTGTGTGTGCGTGCATGTGTGTGTGCGTGCATGTGTGTGTGCGTGTGTGTGTGCGCACGCGTGTGTGTGTGCGTGTGTGTGTGTGTGTTACTGTGAAACAATAATCACAACTCAGTTCGAGTGATCACTCACTCACACTATTGCATACAAACATGCATGTCCAGTACACAACACACTCAGCTGAACAGCAACACCCAGACACAGTAACACCGCACAGACTAGACTACTACACAATGTAAATCATATATAAATGTATCATGAAGGTGGGCAAGGACTCCTTTACCCCTACACCCACTGCTGACTATATATACCAACTGTGCGATCATAAAACAGCAGGAGAAAAAGGCATATTCCCTTTCTCCGCTGTACCCAATCTCACAACAAGAACTTGTGTCAGCATCCTACAGAAGCAAATAAGGATTAGTGGCACATTCCAATAAACAGAATACAGTTAAATATCTAATCATTCAAACACAATACCATTCAATAGCTCAGGACACAGAGTAACACTTTCAATTAGCTGTATCCTCAATCATAGGATATGAACCTATATATATCTATATATATATATATATATATATATATATATATATATATATATGAAAAACACCCACAGATATATGCTTTCATTCATTTGTTCAAGCATGTAGGCTCAATGTGCCATTTTTGTAGGGCAAGATTTTATTTACTCACTTAAGAGTTCTGGGTGGTCAAGGTACCTCAGATTAAGAGCAAGATAGGTGTTACATTGTCTGCTAATAATCTCTCTTTCTCCAAGGTGCCATGACTTTGATAGCTAAAATATTAAAATAAGGGATTCTTCTCCCACATAGGGTACAGAAGAGTTGCCTCCTACAAAAAAACTTTTTTTTCATCTGTTCATAAAGTGACAAGCCTGGATAAATGCGTTATGGAAATGTTTGTACTTGAGCTTATATGATGTCAGCTCAGATGTATCACACAGTTATAGGGAGTCATTCTGTTGCAAAGGATGCAAATACAACAATGAATGAACAACACTGATGAAGTGAAATTACTGTTACTTCAAGTCAAGTTTTATCATCATTGATGTGCAGTGATTCTGGGCTTATAAAGGTTAATTTGTTGCTAGATAATTCTGCCAAATTAAAATCTAAACCAATGTACAGAAAATTAATTACAGATTATAAAATAGCAAACTCGCTGTGTAAAACTAACTGGAGTGATATGTTCAGTGGAAAAGCTGCAGATGAAATGTGAAATTTTTGACAGACAAATTATTTGAGTGCAAAAAATGAAAATAATATTTAACATCAGGATCTAGGCACACAACATCTGGGGGGTATATCTCCCTAAGAACAAGATACCCGATTAAGGTGAGAGGCAAAAAGTATAAGAAACGCAAGAGAGATCAAACTACAACGTTGATAATTGAGATAAACAAGACGGGCAAACAAATTAAGCATAGTGTGAGATAAGAAAGAAAAATTTAAAGAAATCTTATATAAATATATTGAGCATAATAGGAAACCTCTTTGTAGAAAATGCTGAAAAACTGCTATTTAAAGTGCATAAACACAGTAATCTAAAAGTGTGAGATTATTCATTCACTAAAAGCTTTAAAATGCACTGAATAAATATTATAAGGAGATGAGGCGCATGGCAAAGAGAGAGGTGGCAAAGGCTAAGGATAAGGCGTATAGAGAGTTGTATGAGAGACTGGACACTAAAGAGGGAGAAAATGACCTGTACCGATTGGCTAGATAGAGGGACCGAGATGGGAAAGATGTGCAGCAGGTAAGGGTGATAAAGGACAGTGAGGGAAACGTACTCTCAAGTGAGGAGAGTGTGTTGAGTAGATCGAAAGAGTACTATGAAGGGCTGATGAATGAAGAGAATGAGAGAGAGAAGGTTGGATGATGTGGGGATAGTGAATCAGGAAGTGAAGCAGATTAGCAAGGAGGAAGTAAGGACAGCTATGACGAGGATGAAGAATGGAAAGGCTGTTGGCCCAGATGACATACCAGTGGAAGCATGGAGGTGTTTAGGTGAAATGGCAGTGGAATTTTTAACCAGATTGTTTAATGACATTTTGGAAAGTCAGAGGAGGCCTGAGGAGTGGAGAAAAAGTGTTTTGGTACCTATCTTTAAGAATAAGGATGATGTGCAGAGCTGCAGTAACTACAGAGGGATAAAATTGATCAGTCACAGCCTGAAGTTATGGGAAAGAGTAGTGGAAGCAAGGTTAAGAAGGGTGGTGATGATTAGTGATCAGCAGTATGGTTTCATGCCAGGAAAGAGCACTACAGATGCAATATTTGCTCTGAGCGTGTTGTTGGAGAAATACAGAGAAGGTCAGAAGGAGTTGCATTGTGTCTTTGTGGACTTAGAGAAAGCATATGACAGGGTGCCTAGAGAGGAGTTGTGGTATTGTATGAGGAAGTCGGGAGTGGCAGAGAAGTATGTAAGAGTGGTACAGGATATGTACAAGGGTAGTGTGACATTGGTGAGGACTGCAGTGGGAGTGACAGATACATTTAAGGTGGAGGTGGGTTTACATCAAGGATCAGCTCTGAGCCCTTTCTTATTTGCAGTGGTGATGGACAGCTTGACAGATGAGATTAGACAGGAGGCCCCGTGGACTATGATGTTTGCAGATGACATTGTGATATGTAATGAGAGTAAGGACCGGGATGAGAAGACCCTGGAGAGGTGGAGATATGCTTTAGAGAGGAGAGGAATGAAGGTCAGCAGGACTAAAACAGAATATATGTGTGTAAATGAGAGGGAGGGTAGAGGAATGGTGAGGATGCAGGGAGTAGAGTTGGTAAAGGTGGATGAGTTTAAGTACTTGGGATCAGCAGTTCAGAGTAATGGTGAGTGTGGAAGAGAGGTGAAGAAGAGAGTACAGGCAGGGTGGAATGGGTGGAGAAGAGTGTCAGGAGTGATTTGTGACAGACGGGTACCAATAAGAGTGAAAGGGAAGGTCTACAAGAGGGTAGTGAGACCAGCTATGTTATATGGGTTGGAGACGATAGCATTGTCGAAAAGGCAGGAGTCAGAGCTGAATGTGGCAGAGTTAAAGATGTTAAGATTTGCACTGGGTGTGACTAGGATAGACAGGATTAGGAATCAGTATATTTGAGGGTCAGCTCAGGTTGGACAGTTTGGAGACAAAGCAAGAGAGGCGAGATTGTGTTGGTTTGGACATGTGCTGAGGAGGGATGCTGAGTATATTGGGAAAAGGATGCTAAGGATGGAGCTGCCAGGTAAGAGGAAAAGAGGAAGGCCTAAGATAAGGTTTATGGATGTGGTGAGAGAGGACATGCAGGTGGTTGTGTGACAGCGCAAGATGCAGAGGACAGAAAGAAATGGAAACAGATGATCCGTTGTGGCGACCCCTAACGGGAACAGCTGAAAGATGATGATAATGATTAAAAATATATATTAAGAATAACATAACCAAAAGTGTAAAAGTAAAATTATCAAAAATATAAATTGTCATTGAGCATATTGTCATGTGAACATACCCAAATGGAGATAATAATAATAATGTTTTATCTGGTTAAAGCTTTACGCTTTAAAATGCAACTGATCAGGCAGTAACCATTCAAGCCTGCTCAGTTGCAAGCATTTAAAAGTAGCTGCCAAAATAATTATTTTACTTCTAACAGCAGTGTCCACGCACCCCCTCTCGTACTGATATTGGCCTTCTCTGCAACCAAGTATTTGAAAAGGTGGTTAGGGTACATGTGAATATGTTTTGCTAATGCATTATTCAAATGTATTCTTTTTATGTCATATTTGTGTTCATAAATCCTTTCTCATAATCTATGTTCCATTTTGCCTATATAAAAACAGAGGCAGGACTGGCTATAACTCCCTTGGAATCACAGTTGTATCTACCCTTTATCCAATACTCCTTACCACAGATATCAAAAGAGTCACCAGTAAAAATATATTTACAATATGGGCAATGTCCACATTTTTCATAGTGGGGATAAGATTGTTATGATGTGTATTGCTGCTTTTGTTGCTTGTCATATTCTCCAGAGTAGTTTTAAAATTAGAGCCCCTAGGGTATACTATAATGGGTCTTTCACCTACTTTGTTTTTAACTAGAACATCATCACACATATTAACCCATTTTTTGTTTAAAATCCACTTAAGTATTTTAGAATCAGTGCTAAAACGTAATAAAACTAATGGTCGGGCTAAAGTTATATTGTGTTCCATCCAGCCTAGAAGATTGTGCATAAGATGTAGGCCCTACAAGTGCAGCATTTAAAACAGGCCCGAGATGTCCTGCTGTTCTTTCACTGTGTACTTCTCTTGTTAATTCCTGAAGAAGAGGTTTTGGATATCCTCTCCTGACAAACATTCCCACCAAGTTATTGCGCTCTTCTTCAAACTGTGAGTCTAAAGTAACCATCCTTGCTGTCCTCACAAACTGCCCCTTTACTACTGACCTTTTGACGGTGGGGGTGTGAGCTGGTATAATGAAGAAAGGCATTGGAGTGGGTCTTTTTCCTGTAAATACTAGATGTATATCTGTTGGAACTAATGTCTTTCTCCAACAATAGTAGATTAATGCCCATGCTTGAAATATTTGTATGTATGTATGTATGTAAGTGCTGATCTTAGCTTTTTAGCAGTATGAGAATTGTTAAGTGCCATTCGTTTACACTGCTAAGTGACAGACTGAGTTATGCTTTAGCTGAGATTATGAGACAGTGAGATAAATGAATTTGCCCTTTCCCCCACTGTTTTATAGTTTCAGAGGTGGTTTATTTAAAATAACTGGACTTTGGGAGGGAGTAGGGGCACTGTTCACAGTAATTTTGTCCAGCTGATATATTCAGTGATAGCTGATAAGTTCAATGGAGTAGTTTCTGTTGTACTGATTTATCAGTCTAGTGCAGAATGATAATTCAATAAAGATCCATATATCATATGCAAGGCAGATAAATGTAACAGATCACATGCATTCTGGCAACAGATAGACAGATAGACAGACAGATAGATAGATTGATAGATTGATAGCTAGATAGCTAGATAGATAGATATTAGATATATAGATAGATAGATAGATAGATAGATAGATAGATAGATAGATAGATAGATAGATAGATAGATAGTCTAATCACAATTCAAAACATCAAAAACAAACTTGGAACAAATGGCTTGCTTAAAGCTGGAAATACAGGCACCAGAATTACAGGTTGCGCTCATGCTTAAAAAGTATGTTAGACAAATAAATATCACTTAATGTAACCATGAGATTCTCCAAGCCTCCCAACAATCTCCACCCAATTCATGAAACACTTTTAGATCCTAGCGTCCACTTGTTCTTACAAGTTAAAGTAAAGTTTAGGTAAGTAGTGGTGTGTGTGTGTGTGTGTGTGTGTGTGTGTGTGTGTGTGTGTGTGTGTGTGTGTGTGTGTGTGTGTGTGTGTGTGTGTGTGTGTGTGTGTGTGTGTGTGTGTGTGTGTGTGTGAGTGTGTGAGTGTGTGAGTGTGTGAGTGTGTGAGTGTGTGAGTGTGTGAGTGTGTGAGTGTGTGAGTGTGTGTGTGTGTTTCTGTATGTGGTGTGTGTCTGAATGTATTGTGTTGAGATAATGTCATAGAACTTTTTTTTCTAAGGTAAGGTATAGGAATGGGGCAGTGAAAGGTTAAGATTAGCCCCCCTGCCCACCTTATTAATGCATACTAACCCTAACCCTACCTCGATGTCCCTGCCCTAATCCTAACCCTATACTCTACCTTAGAAAAATTCTTTCTGTAACATTACCTCTACTCAGACAAATTTGGTCTGAATGTAATGATAGGATTCTGGTTCATGGATCACAAAAGGAAATTGTTTCCTCTTACAATCTTATTTTGTTTTGTTGTTTTGGTTTTGATTGAATTGCTGTTTTGAAATACAAGCATTAATCAACAGCGACTTGAAGCTTTTGTATTTTGACTGGTAGTCATAAACATATGTATATAAGTTTATGTCAGTTCCATAAAACAATTACCATTGGACCACTGAGCGATGGCACATTCTGTTAACTTCTGAAACAAAATAAAGAAGACTTTTATGACTGTTAGAATTCTAGGCTTTTTTTTTTAATATTTTGAATATACTATTAAGCAAAGTATTTTTCTTATAACACATTATGACTAAACAGTCTAAATGATTCAGTCTGAAAATTGCACTTTAATTATTATGTATCTCCTATTTTCACAATTGGATTATGAGAAATGGTTTTAACTAGCTGTTTAAAAGGAGAATACATGCTTTAAGCAGATCATTTTGAGATGTAATAGATACTTAGACGGATTTATTGTCGTGGTGCTAGTACATATGTTTTACAATATTGACAGTAAAGATCAGTTTTAAGGCTCCAATGTATAATATTGTTCATGTTTAAGGGTGAGTGTATGCTTGAAAATAAAGAAGCTTGTGTGCGCCCCCACACCCCTGCAATTTAATGTATACTAACTGCAAAATCAAACTGCAAAATCAAACAACAGTGTAAAGAACCACTTTAAAACAACCATGTGAGGTATAGGCATGTGTGTCCATGACAGCAAAATATATTAGGAGCTAATGCAAATTAATCCTCCTTTGCAGAAGACAGTAGTTTACCTATAACAGCCATGAATCCTCACACTCATCTGCAGCATGCACACAGTGCCACAAATTAATGATATGCTAAGGCACACCAATGGATGAGGGCTGCTAGCAGTCACATGTTTGTTCACTTAAAACTCAGTTCTAGAGATGCAGACATGCAGTGGTGTCCTCCAGTATGCACCTGAAAAAAATAACTAGCATGGTCGTGATACATGTCATATTGCATATATTAATAAAAACAAAGCACCATGGCCTGCCATTCTTGGAAAGTTACCACCACAACCCCACACACACCCACAAAAGAGAATTCCAGTGGGAAAATGAAGATAGCAAGGATGGTGTTCCTAGGAAAGAACATCAGGTACCAGAGGGATGTAGGTGGTCACAGTGTGCCCAGGCATGAGTGGCATGGCAATGCATAATAAAAAAAACTAATTACCATGGCAGGCTGTAATTCCATGGTGGTACAGCAGTAGCATTGTTACCTCACAGCAAGAGGTTCTCCTGTTCGATTCTCGGCTAGGCTTGGGAGTGCCTTCTGTGTGGAGTCTGCATGTCCTCCCCCCGGTTGGGTAGCGTTCGAAAGACATGCATGCGTAAATGGGCGTGCCTTCATTGAAGGTTGGGCATCGAGCTGGCACCTCGGCGTTTCATAAAAATCTACTGCCAATCATTAGCGGACTGGAGTTCCACTGTGGCGACCCCTTACCGGGAAAAAGCCGAAAGACAAACAACAACAACCATGGCAGGCTGTACAGAATGCACAACATGTAATATGTGATACATACAGCCCAGGTACTGCAGTGGCATGACAGAAAAAGGGCATGCTAACCCACTGCATGTTCTGTGTATGAGCACCAAAAAGTAAGCATTGCATGTTACAGCTATCATCATTATCATCAGTATACATAGCAGGGAACACACAGTGCATGTTAAGTGGGGACATCATTTACATGGATAACATGGTATGCAGATTCATAGAATTGCCAACACGTGCTTTAGGAGATGACCCATACCACAGTTAATATCATGTTATACCTGACCCAGAGCAGACTGTGTGTATCACTGCAGGACATTGGGATCAGGGAGTGAGATCTGAAAGGAAATCTTAGACTCCATCTAATATGTGACAAACAGAGCCATGCTACTGGACACAATGTCAGCAATGGCCAAAGCCAATGTCAGTAGGGTATCAAGGCCTGTAATACGATGGTGATGATCCTACATCCTCAGGTCAATCCAGCAGAAGACCAGCTGATAATGTGTCATATCATGAACACTGCATACCAAGTTAAGAAACAGTAGTTTTTGTCAAAGTGGCATGCATCAGATCATGTGTGACTATCATGTTATGATGGCATTTGTCTGCATTTGCCTGCATGGCCATTATGGCTGGTGGCAAAAATGTGTTGCATAGATTGAACAGCACCAGTGGTGACTGTTAAGGCACTCATACACTGCTTGGATAACTGACATTTAGACTTCAAAAGCAGCTATTGCTGCACATTTACATCACGGTAATCAGGCGTATCACAATCTTCCATCTGTGCCATCTGCTGAAAGAGCCTCCCCATCCACTGCAGCTGGTCTAGGTGGTTCACTGACTACTGTGCCATGGACTGGAACAGCACTATATCACCGACCTCCCTCTCTGAAACGTTGAGTGCAGATTCCAGCTGTGTCTCTGCAGCCTCAACCTCTACTGTGACAGACTACAAAAAGGCCATCAAAGCATATAGGAGGCATCAGAGAGATAGCTGCCAAGCATGTCCTAAGTGTCACTGGTGATGTTTAACAAATCCATCATCTTGTGCCAGCCATGTAACAATAGCTAGCACCACTGACATACCCAGATTTCCAGTCATTGTTGCTGGCATTATACCAGCAGTACTGAGAGAACCCACAAGCCTACTGTTCCAGGCACAGTTAGGCTTTAATTGTTAACAAAAGTAATAAAAACTAAATAAAATAGAAAGGGAAATTGTGAATGAAACATAATATTAATAAACAAGGAGATGATCGCTCAGCAGAAGGAAATAGTGAATGTACTTACAAAAAGTGTTTTGTAAATTCTCAATGAGCAAAGACATATGTCAGATTGTTAGAAATATAAGGGGAAACATCCCTTTTAAAGCTACATCATGCATAGCTATTATCACAAACAGTCATGTTTCATGGAACCAAGCAACATGCCTGATGGTTTACTACACAGAATCACAAAAAAAAAAAAAAAAAACTAAACCCCGTCAACCATGTTACATAAAACATTAGCATGTGGATGTGTTCCAGGCTTTTGATGACAGGTTATAATAGTACCAGTTCACAAAGGAAGGGTTATATCAGACCCCTAGAGTTTTAGACCTATCAGTCTGACTAATATTATATGTGAAATCATGGAGACTCTCATAATGGCATTTATCCAAAACAGCACGTACTGTTTATCTGGACCTTGATGAAGACTATCAGGACTGTACTATTCTACATTTAGAGGATTATGATGTAAGGATAACAAGAAATTTGCATCAAGAGTGGAGAGCAGAGAAGCTTAAGAGGGTAATCCTAGCATTCATGTTGAGAACACATAACTAGTAGCTATGATCGGAGAGCCCCAGTCATAATTCTCTTTAGTGCATAAACTGTTATGTGTTCCATTTACTACCAGTTACAGGGAAAAAAACACTTAGCCTTAAAACACTTAGCACAGCCACACAGACAGAATTCACAAGCTAAGTGCCCCTCTGATGATTTAAATGTTTATAGATACTTCAGTCTGCCACATTTTTGTGTTTGTGAGACACAGCAGTCTGACAGCTTTTAAGGCTGTTTTAGCTTCTTGCCACTGTTCTATGGTGACTAGCACTGGCTTCTGTTACTGCATGACTAAAGCTTAAAGGTGCTGAGAAGAGCATTGCAACACTGTGTTAAGGATCTTTCTGAAGCAGAAAAGGCGCTAATAAAGGGTGTTCACTTGTTGGAACATGTGCTAAATTCTTGCTAGGCTTGCAAGGGACTCAGGGCCAATAGCCTAGTAACTTCCTATGATCCTATAATAAAGTCTTTTTTTTCAAATTGGAAGGATAATTGTGGTACTGCTTGAACTACAATGGAATAAAAACAGTAAATGTAAGTCCATACATAATTCAGTGGGTGAAATACTGATTAAACAACAGGACACAACAAGTCAGGGTCGGGGTTACCCATCTATCCTGAAGCTGGTTAACAGTTATATCCCATAGGACTTTGTACTGGGACCATTTCTTTTTGTACCATTTTTCTTAGATATACAATTGAAACAATGAGTGAGAAGGTCACTGAAAAAACAATCAGTAAAAACAAAATGAAAACTCCAGCAAAGCTAGAACTTCCACTGAGTGACCTCCCAAACCTCTTGTATCAGAGGCAGATGGTATATATGCATATGATCCTTATGAACATCAGGTGTTTCAGCTAACTGGCGATTCTGAATGCCCATAACTTGTTTTGTTGTTTTAATGGACAATTTCAGGCGAATAAAGCCAAACCCCACTAGCTGTGGATATGCATATTTCGGCCTTGTTATGACCTCATCAGCACAGAACAAGCAGAGTGTTTGACTAAGCACTAGAAACACAGGGCTGTAATGCCCAGCTGATGTCCATTATCATTAGGGTCACTGCAAAAATATCCCAAACAACAAACTAAAACATTGAGTGAGAAGGTCACTAAAAAATCAAACAGTAAAAACAAAATGAAAACTCCAGCAAAGCTAGAACTTCCACTGAGTGACCTCCCAAACCTCTTGTATCAGAGGCACATGGGATATATGCAAATGATCCTTATGAAATCAGGTGTTTCGCTAGCTGCCATTGCAGGCCATTATAAGTCTAACCAATTTCCCTTTTGGCACTTGAATTAACATATCCTGTTCAGTGTTAAATTGTTCTTACCCATCCCATAGTCAATAATTATATATTACCCCTAGTGAAAATAGCTGTGAAAATTTGAAAGGACTGATGCATGGGATAAAGCATTCTGTCCATTAGTAGTACAGGGAGCATCCCGGGGGTACATTTTCTTTTACTCATCCATAAATCCAAGTTGAGCTTGAATATGGACAGGAATAAGTTTTGTTTTATTTGTATGGGGAGTCCATTCCAGAACAGTGGTATCATCTTTGAGATATACTTTTCCCTCCAAACCATTCTGTTCATGTTGTAGAAGAGGTTTAGATCCCTAAGCCAAATATTTCTGATGTCATTTGACTTGCTGATGTTCAGTACTTCTTTCAGTGTTGGGTTGGTGGATGCCATGTATGCCACACACAGCTCACTTCATAGTAATCAGTAGAATATCAGGCATAGTACAGGGTTATGAGTCAGTCCATGTAGGATATGTTGTTTAAGCCATGTATCCTTTTAGTAAAGTATCTTGTGCCACCATTCCAGTTGGACAGATACATGCCAATGGGAACATTATACTCATTGATTTGCCTAATAAGAGCTGAGTAAAATGGCTAATAATGGGTAATAATAGCTTTTAATGTTTAGCACCACCTCACATTTTTCGCCTACATACAGACCATAGCTTTTCCTCTCTTCTTGCATTAATATCTGTCTACCCTTGTCTAAAGTCATTTCTTTCTTTCCACTTTTGCATTTTTTGTCTACCCTCTTTTACTGACTGATAATCTTTCTCACAAATTTATCTAGTTACAAGCTATCTTCCCTTTTTCCCTTTGTTATTCAGTCTGTATTTTTTTTATTTCCTCGGAGTTCCACATGTAAATTATTAGCTAGTTTTTACATTATGTACATATACACAATTATGCACTCATGTCAAAAACTACAAATGCTGTGCTGTACTGTTGAAATTGACTAATATGTATTGATTCATATTGTTTTAGCCTACTGTCTAAATTGTATTGTATGTTGTGGAGCTTTTCTCCCCAGGTCTCCTCTGAAAACAGGTTCCCAGACCAGTCAGACCTTACCCGGTAAACAAATGTAAACTAAATAAATAAATAATACTAAAAATATATATAATTAACTAAAAAAATGAAAAATGAAAAATGTGACTTGCTTGCAAAGTCAGCCATTAGTGTCCTTTAAAATTATGTGGACCTGACTCACTAGGGTTCTCTGTTCACTATACATAATTTGTGCCTGCTCAGCAAAATCATGACCTTTGATGCATAAATTACAGTTGAAGACATTGTGAGTATGGCAAATCATTGTTATGTAAGACAGCACCATTGTGTTGAAGGATAAAGCCCTGATTATGGCAAAGGTGACCAAGGTTCAATTAGCAAGTCAAAGGGTCTGTGACACTGGCAGGGGAGGACAGGCATGTCTGTCCTGGGAGGAGAGAACAGGGGGGTAGGTACACAAGGCACATAAAAGTCTTATATTTCCCTAGCAGAGGCCAGGAAAAAATATGAAGTGCTTTTTGAGGATAAGCTAGTTAGTTTGCCGACATCAGCCCTTTGTAGGAGGGAAGTGCAGTTTGGCATGGTCTGCCCATTGCCCATACCACCCACGAAGTGATATCAGGACGCACAAGGTGGAGAAGACCATTAGGCAAAAATAACTTCCAGCAATACTATGACACAGGCCCAGGATGTCTCCATCTCACCACCAACTCCATTTCTTATCAGAGTAAGTCTGGGGGAGGCTAGGAGGGCTAGGTAGACCTGAAGATCAATTAGAGGCAATGGACTCTGCGGATGGTCAACTGTGAAAGGAAAAGAAAGCAGAATTAGTTTGTTACATGCTTAGAGTGGTAAGAGCTGTGTGAATCAGCGTATTTAACTGATGCCTTTAAATAAATATCATATCATGACAAGGATAATGTAATTACTGCAACATTATACTGGATGGAGGAATGAGCCTTTATAAAGGAAAGTGAGAAGGACTGGAGACTTAATATGGATTTGTGTGGGCAATATTCATATTGTTTTATTAGCTGGATTACATCAGTTTATCTTGTATTACATTATACTATTGTGCCTATAGTTGTGTGATCCATGCACCTTCCAATCTGTTTCCACCTTGAACATCACCTCTTTGGCTTGTGCTGTGTAAGAGACATTTGAAAGTTCATCCTTTAGCTGGCAATCCAGGCATCCATACTGAGCATATCCATGTCCAATGTGATATTACTGTGGCACACCATATGTTTAAGTCCCTAGGAGATAACCCTACTGCAGTACACAAAGACAATTGGTAAGGGTCATTTAGTCTCCTGGGTCATTATGGGAGACTTTGTAGATTGTTGCCTGGGTTTGTTTTGCTTCCTGTTTGCCATCAAAGTCATGGGAGTCTGCTGATGAGTCATGACTCATTATGGACATTACTTGGACGTTGATGCTTTGTGAATTTTACTTCATCTGGCTTGAGCATACTGGACTGGAGTCTTAAGCAGCTGGTTTGTACTCTCTATATATTTCTCATTTGGGGAATGCTGGCTGGAGTTTCTTTTTCAGTTACCTTTACCTTTAATTTCCATTTACAAAGCTGTTTGGGCAAAATTTTCACTAAGTAGGATGAGCAGTGAACACAGTCTGGCCAGTCTAATTTGAAGGTACTAATAGTGTGGTTTGGTAGTGGAGTCTGTGAAGATCTTGATGCATCAAAGGTCATTCCAGCTGCAGGTTTCTGCAGAGAGAAGGAGGTGGTGGGAATGATCACTTGGCTTCCTGGATCATTATTAGAAACTTGGGAAAATGTTAAATGTATTAGATTTGCTTCCTGTTTGTCACCCAGGTCAATGCGGTCTGCCAAAAGATCGTAAATGTGGACAGATCTTAGGCTTTTATACCTTGTGAATTTTGCTTCTTATGGAGCTTTGTACATTCTACAGAGGATTTTTCTCGTGCAAAAGGTAGCAGGTTTGTACTGTGCTTCTGCTTATTATATCTGGAATTTTGACTGGAGTTTCATTTTCAGGTACTTCTACAGTTATATTCATTTGCAGTTCTGTTTAGGGTCACTGGTTGCTCCATTTCAAAAACTCAAAATCCACCTTGACTATTGCCAGATTTATACACTGCAATTTGATTTTGTTGATTTTGTCTGAGGACTTTTGACAACTTTGACAAGATTTCTGTAAAAAGTAATTTAAACTATATGAATAATTGATTTATAAAATATACGTTAGTAAAATGTTTATTTTCAAGTATATGTTTAAAGCTATGAGTTTGGGAATTATGTATTATTCATGTAATTAGTTGATGACAGTTATTATGTGTATATATATTTTTTATGTATGGTTAGTTTTACTTTAAAAGACTGAGTAACAATTTAAGGTAATGATGTCATGATTAATTAGTGTTATAAAAGACAATGGCTGTATGTATTTGTTAGTTCTGAGGAAGTTCTGTAATAAACAGGATGAAAGCGCTCAACTTTACTCTGGCTCCAGTCTGGTTTGTTTTATCAGTTGTTTCTTTCATATGCTTTTTAGTGAGTTTGTAGTTTTACTGTGAGCTGGAAAACTTTTTACAAAGGAAATTTTGCCTTGATTTAATTGAAGCTTTGATACTTCAAATTCTGTCTTGTTACTGATTTAAAATATAAATCCGATGGCTATATGGTAATGGCCGACATTTAAGCATTGTTTAGTGGGCTTTAATCCTCAAAAAAGCTCTTTTTAGAGCTGGTACATTATTTTAAGGTAGAGGATTGACAGCAGTTCACTGAATTTACCGGCTTGTTTGTTGTTCATCTTCATTCGTTCGTTCACATTCGGCTAATGTTACACAAAGTAGTGTAACAGTTCTGGTATTTAAGCACTACAGCTTTATCTGGTGTTTGCAAAGTCTGTCTCCTTTTAAAAAGCTCTTTTTAGAGCTGGTATATAAGGTATACCACCAAGAGATGACAGTAATTTATTTGAGCACATTTTTTAAAGTGGAAGCAAGGGATTGCAGCTTCTAGTACTTGGTTACTGGCTTTAGAATATGTGAGTGAGTGTTTAAAGTACACAGAGACAATCTACAAGTGTATCAGTGGTGTCCATAAGATCTGTCTCCTTACAAAAGCTCTTTTTAGAGCTGGTAATCAACGCATATGGCTAAGGATTGACAGCAGTTCACCTGAGCACATTTATCTTTAACCAGAAGTAAAGAGAGCAGCTTGTAAGGACTTGGTTACTGATTGTAAATATGTATTAAAAACATACGGAGACATTTTTCAAGTATTTCAGTTAATTTTTACTAATAAGGAATTATTTAAAGTGTAAAGATTGATTCTATCAGCTGAGCTCTTAACATCATTAGGGGCACGGCAGCTTTTTTTAGACTGTTGAGTAAATGACTATAAGTCTTTCTCCTTACAAAAGCTCTTTTTAGAGCTGGTATTTAGTGTAAAATGGTAAAGGATAGACAGCATTTCAATTATCTGCCTCTTAACTCATTAGAGCCAATTGCTCCTCCAAGCATTTCTGCAGTTACCTCCTACTGCTCCTCCAGGCATCAAATATTGCCTGTTCATATTTGCATTAATAATTCCAAAACCATGCTACATACAAGTTACTAGGGTATTTTATCTTGAAGCATATGTGATAGCAAACACAACTGTATTGATATTTGACCTTTCTCAATGAGTATTTTCTAGAACTGTAAGTTCATAACTTCATTTTTTAAAGGCTTAAGCCATGCCCACTGGGAGTTAAAGGCACACACTCAAAAGAGCTGTCCCAGAGGGAATGAGTTAACATGGGTGAAGCAATAGTGTTTGCTCTTGAGCACTGAATTTTCAGCGTGTATTTGTTTCTTTGGTGTCGAAAATTATTAGGACACAACTCTTTCTTTTATTTGAAATAAGTTTGGTTAAAGAGTTACATTTAACAATATGACTACACAGGCTACAAGTATCGGTGATGTCAGCATCTATCCTACACCAAAAGATGTGGATACATTAACTACAACGCTGCAGGAAGTTATTCTAAAGGCGCAGGATTTATTTAAGAGGATAAATGGCAAGAGAGAGTTTCGAGCACAACATTACAATAGAAATGGCTCTAACAATTCCTCTAATGATGAGGGTACATTAGTTAATGAAGAAGCATACAGAAATGGTGCACCATTAATGAATTTTCTGGAAAGAAAGGACAGACACTCTTTCATTGATCTGAATAATAGCAGTAATAATTTTAGAGACGCTAATATGCTCAACAAGAACACACCTGAACTTAAAAATTAGTTTCTCCTGCTGGAGAAAAAGGTATTGAAATTTAAGACTTAAATGTGTGAAAATCAATATCTTTCTAAATGTATTGACTTGGGGATTGTTCCTTTAGGATTAAAGGTGTATGCATTCATAGGTTCATAGGTCGGTACTAGGCTATTGGCCGTAGGACCTATACAATCCTAGCCATAACAATTCCCTGGCTATTTCTTTCTACATTATATACTTCCCTGGACCCCTGTCTAGCAGGGCAACTAACGTGATCCCTGAGGTGAATTTCCTTTCTCCCATCCAATCATCAAGGTTCCTTTTGAAGAGGGCTAAAGAGGCGCTCTGCTTGACATGTATGGGCAGTCTGTTCCAGAGTCTGGGAAGTCTCTGGGTCAGGAACCTATCCCTCCAACATGTTTTGTTTATTGTGATGACAAGGTTTAGATCCCTGGAGCGTGTGGCTCTGAGGGATTGAGATTTCTTGAAGTGTAGCATGTCCAACAGCTGTGGGTTTGACATGGCCTTGTATGTTAAGCAGAGATCACCTCTGAGTAGATGATATGTGACAGAGTATAGCTGGAGTTTTTTTTTGAGGTGGTCAGTGTAGGGCATCTGCTTTAGGCCTGTGATTCTTTTAGTTAGGTATTTCTGTGGCCTTTCCAGTTGTTGCAGATGTCTTGAGAGGTACGCGTTGTATTCTATAATGGGTCTAATGAGGGATGAGTACAGTGGGACAATGACCTCCTTTTTTCTGGATGAAAAGCCCTTAGTGATGAAGTGTGCCACATAGAAGGATTTTCTGACTGTTGTGGTGATGTGGTTATCGAAGGTGAGACCACTGTCCACCTGTGTCCCTAAGTCTCTTATCACACTTTCAGTGTTTAGTGTACTGCCACCTATGTGTTAATTCATGGGTACATGTTTTTTCCCAAAGGGGATAACTATACATTTCTTGGCATTGAACTTGAGCCCATGGCTCTGGCACCAATCATCTGTTTCTGTAAGACCCTTTTGTAGAGTATCCACATAATTTGGGGATTCAATAATGGCTCCCAGTTTGAAGTCATTTGCGAACTTTGTTAGCCAGAGTCCCTTAGTGTTGGCCTGTACATCAGAGAAGTAGATGCCAAACAAGAGCAGTACCAGGACTGAACCCTGAGGTATTCCACTTGTCACTTGTCTGGAGCTGGATTTGGAGTCGGCTACTTTTACAGTGTGGGTTCTGTCAGTAAGCCAGTTGGCAACCCATCGAGTGATGTAGGGATTAATGCCCAGCTTAGTAAGTCTATCTATAATTCCAGAGTGGGAGATGGTGTCAAAGGCCTTGGCAAGGTCCAGATAGGCTGTGTGGACTGCCTTACCCTCATCCATGGCTCTGTAGACTGATTCAAAGAAGTCAATCAGGTTCAGGAGACATGATCGTCCCTTCACAAACCCAAACTGGGTGGGGTCCAGTGTTTGAAGGTTGCCAATGTCTTTGTTTATAAGTTCCATGATAATACATTCCATGGCCTTGCAGATCAGGCTCATCAGACTGATGGGGCAGTAGTTCCCGGGATCCAAGGTGGATCTCCCCTTGTGGAGTGGGATAACTGTAGCTGTGCGCCACTCACTGGGCATGAAGCCTGAGGTGAGGCTATGATTAAACATGACACTTAGGTGAGCTGTCAGTTAATTTTGTAGTTCGTGTAGTACACAGCCCGGGATTTCATCTGGTCCCATGGATGCTGTATTCTTAGCTTTGTAGAGTGCGTTTTTTATCTGTGTGGCCGTTATTACCGGAATTTGGTAATCTTTCGGTACTGAGATGGAACGTTTAGGGGGTGAGGGGGGGTGAAGTTGGCACTGAATTGATCTGCCAGGATATTGGCAATATCCTTGGGATCAGTATATTTAATGCCATTCTGTTGTAGCTCAGAGCAGATCTGAGCATTGCCATTTAGATTCTTGACATAGTTATAGAATGCATTGTGGTTGTCTTTGGAATCTTTGGCAATTTTATTTTTGTAACTAAGTTTGAAAGATTTTATGAGGGATCTAAGCTTCTTACTGAGGCTGGTAAGGGAGTTTTTTTCATCCTGGGATTTTCCTCTTTTCTGCAACAGTTTCTTCCTTTCGTTGTAAAGTTTGTTTATGGCAGGGGACCACCAGAATTGCTTCCTTTTTTGGGAGGAGAGCATCTTGGTTTATTTGGGATGGCATGATTCATGCATGAGTGGATGTGCTCGTACAGTGTCTTAGTGTAGGATTCAGCAGTCAAACTTTCAGTTCCCATCTGCATGGGTGTCATGAAGTTTGTCACTTCTGATTTGAGTAGCATTAAGTTGGCGTTGGAAAAGTTTTTTATGGAGGTTTCCTTACTGGGGGGGTGGGGGTGGGATGTGGAAGTTAAGGGTGATTATCTTATGGTCAGACCTGACCAACGAGGGGGTGACCATAAGTGTGGAACATTGATTTCCCATGTTGGTAATGACCAGGTCTAGGATACTGGAGCCCCTGGTGGGTCTATGGATTAGCTGATCCAGGGCACTGGAATTTATGAATTCCAAGAACCGTTGGGCAAAGGTGTTGGTACACGAGTAGTTTTCCCAGTTAATGGCAGGGTAGTTGAAATCACCCAGTATTAGGGTGTTTGGTTGTATATTAATATTTTCCAGTATGTTTAGAAAGGTGCAGTGAGAATCTTGGGGCATGGTGGGGGATCTGTTACAAGCTACAATTTGGATTGCAGTATCAACTAGTGTTAGTTGCACCTGGAGAATTTCAGATGCATTGTGTTGGGCAACTAGCCTGGTGGTGTGAATATCCTTGGTGAATATGGACACTCCTCCACCTTTAGTGTTTCCGTCCTGGTTTGGTGGATGAAAAGTGTGGTAAGAGTTGTAGCCTGGTATCAGGGGTGCTCTCTGGAGCCTTGAACCAGGTCTCAGTTACTGCACAGATATCGATGTTCTCCATTTTTAGGAGTGCCTCGATAGAGTGCATTTTGAGGTTTAGACTTCTAGCATTGAGTAGCATTACCTTCAGAATTTGCATGCTTGTACCTGTTACGGTGGTGGTTTTGTCCTTTGAACTTTGCCTAAAAAAGGCACTATGGGGTGGCAAGAGCCTTAGCCTGTAACCTGAATCCCAGGGGCAACAGATGCAGACCATCTCTGGCAAAGCATTGTGGTCTGTCGATCATGTCGTCCCAGGCAGACAGATACTGGATCCCCTTTGAATGAAACCAGAAGCTTAGCCAATTGTTGAAGTCAATCATTGTGTCCTTATATTGTGGTATCATTCTGGGCGAAGGCAGGATGCTACTCAGGGCTAGGGTCATACCTGCCTGGGCCACATGATCCAAGAGCTCTTCCATGTCTTTTTTCATGTAGTCCAGGGAGGTACGTCTCAAGTCATTCACTCCAACATGGTCAATGACAGAGTCATATTTGTACTTGTTGTGGAGTGACTTGAGTGCATGCATTATGTGGTGGATCCTGGCACCCAACAGACAGCTGACTGTAATTTTCTCCTTGTTCAGCCTGGTGAGTGGGACATCAGTGTGCCTGACTATAGAGTCACCTATGACTATAGTGTTACGTACATTGCCTTGCCTTATGGGCTATTGCTGGGTGGCACACTAGTGTTGTGAGCTTTGTGACACTTTGGTCGTGATTGGTGTTTGTTTGAGTTTCAGCTTCGGAGGTCCTAATGGGGCCAAATTTGATAACTGTCTTTTCACTAAATTGGTAGATTTATATAATACTAGTTTAAATGTGCTTAAATTACTTGTGCAATGGAACAATGAACAAATGAATGGTTTGAAAACTGACATTAAAAAATGGGATAGTGCTCTTAGAGCTCTTGCGGTGAAAGCCAACACATTCTGGCTAGGCTTATAAATGCCTTCGGGCAGATAGCCTAGTACCTACCTATGAACCTAGAGAACATCCGTTGATACATATGCATTTCTATTTGTTTAGTAAATTAGAAGATAAAGTTAATAAACATGTAGAAAATATATTGAATAAGAAAAAGAGGAAATTATTGAGAGATATCAATGCTTATCAGCAGAAGCAAGCCTATTTAGTTAATAAGAAGAAAATTTATAGTAACAATAATATTGGAAATAGGAAAAATTCATATTATAAGACAAATTCCTTGTACAGGTTGGATTCCTTTTCTGAAGAAAATAAGCCTTTGACTAACACTAATGACCAGTATGTTAACAGTAAGGAGATTTTGACAAGTGTATGCAGTGTCAGTAGTGAAGAACGTTCCCCTTTTTCTACTCAAGAAAGTGGAAACAGCAGCCCCCCTCCCAATCAGGAAGCATTCCCAGTAGTGGGGAAGAAAAAAGGAAAGGCCAAGGGATATTAACCAATTTGTATAAAGTTTTCAACTTAAGTGGTAGAACGTTTACTAGAGATGAAATTGATGTTCTAAAGAGTTTTTTCATTTTTATCAGCACATAGGGCTAGAATTACAGATACTGTTTTAGATTTCAAATTATATGTCAGAAAATAAAATTTGAAATATCTTTACCATGATATAACTACTAACAATAGCAGTCAATGGAAAAAGAAAAGTAATATTAACCCTCCGTTGGTCAACACATTGAATACTTTTTCCACAATTTGTGAAAATGATATTTATAATTTACATAATAGAGGTAGGTTACATGAATTTAATTGTTTTATTGTCAAGTTACTCTCACAATCTATGGCTTTAAAACAGCTCATTTCTTACAAAGACGTTAGATATATGAAAGCAGATAAAGGGCAAGGTTTAGTCATTATGAATATTGTTAATTATAATGAAACTATTATTAACATGCTGGCTGATACAGATAAATATAAAAAAGTTTCTAGAGATGCAATCAGAAAGAAATTCTAAGAAGTTGATTTAATACTTTTGGATTTATTACATCAACAATATATCAATCTTTTTGAATTTCTTACTGTAGAACAGCCACAATTAGGGACCTTGTTTGGTATTCCTAAAATACATCAGAATACTGAACATCCCCCATTTAGACCCATAGCATCTGCTCCACATAGTAAAACATCAAAAATCTCTATTTATTTAGATGGAATACTTAACCCTATAGTGCAGAACAGTAAATGTTTTTTGAAGGACTCCTGGATGTTTTTGGATGAATTAAGGTTATATGAATTTCAAGGAGATGAGACTATGCTGTGTACTTTTGATATTTGTTCATTATATACTGCAATAGAACAAACTGAAGGTTTAAAATTTAGGAGGCTTTATCTTAATAAACATAGGAACTGTCTTAAACAGGATATTTTTGTGATATGTCAGCTTATGGAATTAGTGTTAATGAATATTTTTTTTATGTTTGGAGAAGGAGTTTACCAACAGACTAGTGGGGTAGCGATGGGTGCACGCACATGTTGCACCAGTGTTCGCTAACCTGGTCATGTGTTGGTGGGAACTAGAATTCCTTACTAAGTTAGAATTATTTAAGTACGTTCGTTATTATAAATGATATAGTGATGAGTTGTTTTTCATCTGGGCAGGAGATAGTCAACAGTTGGCTGAATTTTTCAGCGAACTTAATGAGACGGTGACTTGGCTCAAATTTACCATAGGTAGTGTTGGTATGGATGTTAATTTTCTTGATGTTAAAATCCGTACGGATATTAACAAAAAAGTATTTAGTAGTAGTATTTATCGTAAGAAAACATTCACTAATAATTATTTAC
This sequence comes from Protopterus annectens, assembly GCF_019279795.1. Classification (NCBI taxonomy): domain Eukaryota; kingdom Metazoa; phylum Chordata; order Ceratodontiformes; family Protopteridae; genus Protopterus; species Protopterus annectens. Next base: position 370,561,559 of record NC_056742.1, read on the forward strand.
ATTTCGAAAGCTTTTATCCAAAATACATGAAGCTTAATATCTTTAAGGGACAAGTCATAAGACTTAGTAGGATGATTAGTGAGGAAGACAACTTTGACTTTGTTAGTGAAGTCAATTTTCTCAAGCAATTATTCATTGATAGAGGATACACTTGTAAGGATTTGTACGAAGTTATTGCTTATGTTACAACTAATAGAAATACTAAGTTTCCGCATATTTTAAAAGTCAGTTTTCATACTAATGTTATACATCAATGCAATGAAGCCAGTGGCAAATTGTTAAAATATGCCTTTCCCATACCTATGAGTACAGATGGGCCCTTGATTAAGGAAATTGTTAGTGAAAACTGGAAAATTATTTTGGGTAATGAAGAACTTAGTAAAATAGTAGGGGCCCAGACAAGAGTTATAAGCAAAAAAAACTAAAAATCTGAAAGAATTGTTGGGGAGTGGACCTAAAATTGACAAGAAAAATGACAAATTTTCTTGCTTTGGTACATTTTCATGTACTAATTGTACACAATGTAGATTCACAATGGGGGTACACAGTTATCACTTTAAACACTTAAATTATACGTTAGCAGCAAAGGGGAGATTTAACTGTCAAAGCGAAGGGCTTGTGCATCTTGCAGTGTGCTCCAGCTGTGAGAATTTCTATATAGGTAAAACTATTAGAAAATTAAACCACAGGGTCAGGGAACATGTTTTAGCCATTAAAAAGAAGGATTTAAGTAATGCCTTAGCCAAGCACTCAGTGAAGTGCACAAATTTTAAGAAATTTACTTTTTTGTAGTTGAGAAAGTCAGTAAGGACAAATTTATAGGTTCTTTTAACCATTTTTTAGAAAATATAGAGCTGAAATGGCAGATTTTTCTGAGAGTGGATGTTATTCCAGGCATAAATGACAAGATTTCTGTAAAACGTCATTTAAACTATGTGAATAATTGATTTATAAAATATATGTTAGTAATATGTTTACTTTCAAGTATATGTTTAAAGCTATGAGTTTGGGAATTATGTATTATTCATTTAATTATTTGATGACAGTTAAAGTATGTGTATATATATTTTTTATGTATGGTTAGTTTTACTTTAAAAGACTGAGTAACAATTTAAGGTAATGATGTCATGATTAATTAGTGTTTTAAAAGACAATGGCTGTATGTATTTGTTAGTTCTGAGGAAGTTCTGTAATAAACAGGACGAAAGCGCTCAACTTTACTCTGGCTCCAGTCTGGTTTGTTTTATCAGTTGTTTCTTTCTTATGTTTTTTAGTGACTTTTGACAACTTTGTTGCACAGGTTGCCTTGCTTGCATATTGAGGGATGGAACTAAAGATTATGATAACATGTTTCTAAAGGGTTTCTTCACACTTGAGACAGTGTTTACCGGTACCATGCCATTCAGTGTCTTTAGTACCTTGAATCTTAATGATACAGGCTTCTCCAGATAACTATTAACTCTTTTTTTATAAAATACTTTGCAAATTTGATTTTTAATCTCTGAAGCTTTAAAGGACCTTTTGACATCAATGACTTCAATAAAGGGAGAGCATGTTCTTTGAACATTAGTTTGTATGGATGCATACTACACAATCCTTATAGGGTAGCATGTTCTGGGTTCATGGACTTTAATGAGCACATAACATGTTCTCTCTTTGCTGAAGTCACTGCAGTCAATAAATCAAATTTATAATGGACTTTGGAACTAAATGCATCTCCTGGAGAAATCAGCAACACTAACATTCCAGTTGCGAACAGTATCAAATGCCATGGAAAAGCTAAGAACTGCAGAGGAACAATTTAACTTGTACTGCAAATTTAAGTATCTTTCTATGTCCAACATACCGCCTTACTGGCACTTGGGTAGCAGTGCCCTGCTACCCTTCCTCTGGCAGACTAACAAAGCTCAGAGTACCTCCCACTGCCTGTCTGTGGGTGTGATGGCCCAATCACCTGTCAGTACAGGGACTGCCTCTCAAGCACAAAGAAAGGACCCCATTCAGTTCTATAGTGCCACAGTAAGAGAAGGATCTCGGAAAACTGCTCCTTACTCTGAATCTCTTCAGCTGCTAAGTTCAGATAAGAAACCCTTTGGGGTTTTAATTCTCTCCTCTGCTGTTTTCTATCAGTGCTTTTATATTGTATTCTGCTGCTTTGTTTTTTTTTTCTGACTGGGAAGTTGTACATGCTTGGGTTTCTGTTTTAACTGCAGGTATAAGATGTTTATTATAAGCTAATTCTTGATTTTTAACCCTTGTAATGTGTTTTATGACCATTGATGAATATTTACCTGAGTTTCTGTATTAAGGCCAATTTAGTACAGTTCCTCGCATTTCTTAGTACGTCCAGAGCCACAAGTTAATTGCATGTGTTATTTCCATTGATTAAAAGCTTCATTTGAAAGTTTTTACAGGAAAACTTGCTGTGTTTGCTTTTTTTTTTTTTTGAGGTTATGATTATTTGAGGTGACTGAATAGGTTTACAGCATTTTAAACATTTTTTTCATTTAAATCATGATTTTGGTGCCATTTTGTATGTTAAACATTTCTAACAGGAATTTTTTGTAACCTTATACTTTATTCCTTGTCTAAGACTGTTTTATGCTGCTTGCAATCATTTGTGGCTGAAACTAGTCTTTATCTAATTTAAAACTAAGCAACCTCTGACATGAATTTTGTGCTTTAAACTGTGCTACTGAAACTACTGTAATTTTGCTCAGTGCAGCATTCAGAATAGTATCCCTGCAGCCAGTATTTGTTAGTGCTCTGGCCTAGTTCTTTTGGTCTTCTGACTTAATGAGCATAAATAATTTGCCCCTTCACAATATCTACCCCTTGTACACCTAAAAACATAGAAATAAATCAAGAAATAAGCCACAGCCTATGGCTTGTGACTCCACAGTAGCCTAGGGATGGCTATCAGAAGACACCTTCTTTTGCCTCTAGGTCCCCTAGTGTGAAGTTAGTACTATAATTTTGTATGGCACAAGGTCAAACACATCCTCTGGGGCTGTACCATTACCTGGTTCAAGTACAGGAGACACAAACGTTTTAGGTATAGAAAAGTCAAGGGTGCAGATACTGTTGCTTGTGTTGATACATCTCCCCCATGGATTCTCCCACTGGTCTAGTGCATGTAAAAAAAGTGACAGAAGGCCCACCACATTGCAGGACAACATTCTCCAACTGTGTTTTCACCAGAGCTGGTGGCAATGGATAGATTCATTGTTCAGGTCATTGATAGCAGGGGTTGCAAACTCAGGTTATGAGTAATGCCAGCGCTCTTAACCCCATTCAACCACCCAAGGATCCTGATTTTGAAGGGGATCTAGAATCTGAGGTTTTGGAAGTGTTAGTCGGATCAGTCAGGTTCCTTTAAGGATGAACAGATTCAGAAACCCAAACAGATGTTTTCTTTTTCCCAAATGCTAACTAGATTTAGTGACGTAATCCAATTGGGAGGAATCATTGGCTGCCCCAAGATCTTTTGGCGGATGAGACCCTAGACATGGTGACCTTCCCTCCACTTATCCCAAAGTTGGAGGATGTTTTTAAGAAAGCTTGCAATTCCCCTCTGCAAAATGAGTCTCTACCTAAAAAGTGTTAAAGAAAATCAAGCCATGCTTCTCCTCAAACTCCCCTTGGCTGTAGACCCTGCTTCTGTTTCCCCAGTGACCTCTTCCAATAATCAAACCCAGTCCCTTCAGATAAGCTAGGCAAGCAGCTAGAATCTCAGGAAATGAAGCTGGCACAATCCAGCATGGTAACATTTAAACAGTTTAACTACCAGTTATGTGGAAGTTTGTGTTGACGTGTATGTATAGTTTAGACAAGTTTTCTGCATCTTTACCTGCTTAGCAAAAAGTCTATGCAAAATAAATTGTTTCCAATGTTTCTCAATTGTTTAAACATGCTTTAAAGAGTGCCTTGGAGGAGGCTAATACTGCTTCTAAGAAATGCAGTGATGTCAGTTGTGATAAGGAGGTATGCTTGGTTGTACAGCCAAAACTTTTCTGATGAGTTAAAAAATGAGACTATGAATGTTCCACTTGATTCTAATTCTGTGTTTGGTGTAGCACCTTTTAGATCCTCAAACACTGAAATGACAAAGCTAAACTGATGCAAGGAGTGTCAAAAATGTTCCATATTCACAAATTATCCTCCAATAATCAGAATAATTTTCGGTGGCCCAACAAACATAAGTCTCAGCCAAAGAAAAATCAACACACCAAAAGGAAATGGCAGGACAAGAATTCTGCCAAGTCTAACCAAAGGGTTTCCCTTCAAAATAAGGATACCTCCCCTTCCAACTATTCAGAGGAATGGCACACATCTTTCTCAAGTCCCCCTCTGGGTGCCCAGTATTAAAATTAGCTTTCATCTAGGCAGCCTGGCTATCACTAATTCCAACAAATGGGTGCTCGACATCACTGGCTTAGATTACAGGTGGCAATGGAAGGAACATCCACCTCCATTCAAGAGGTTCCCTCTCACCTGCTGAACCATTATTCCCTCCTGTACTCTAGCAAATGCTGCACTCAGGGGTTATAGAACTGGTCTCTCCTTCACAGAGAATGAAAGGTTTCTACTCCAGAATTTTCCTAGTTTCCAAAAAAGAGCTGTCATGGAGACTGGAGTTGGAACTGTCCTTTCTGAATACTTTTGTTCAAGTCCCTAAGTTCAAGATACAAACAAAATACTCCCAATGTACACAGGACTTAGTTTTAATAAAAAAGAAAAGTAAGCGCTTTCGCAGACATACACTGTCGCTTCATCAGACTAAAACTTTAAAATGCATCAAATGTTTAAATAGGAATGAATAGAACCAATTTGTTCCAATTAATTAATCAATCAGGTAATACAAGTGGTAGATGCAATTCAAGTAAAACACACATACTTAATTTTAGAACTTACAAAAATGTATATGCAACTTGCAAAAATATATATAAAAAGCACATATATATGTAGATAGATACTTCTATCTAAAACTAATGTTTAAGCCTTCTGAGTTTCAAATTTTGAATTACCGACACTGAATAGTGCGGAACATTCTATATCCTTAGAACTAGCTCCCAGTACTTCTTGCACTGATTCAATGATGATACCTGCTCAGAACAATAATACATCAGTTCTCTCTTCTAAAGAACCTTTTTTAGAGAGAACAGGAAGAGCAGGTTTTATGCTCATGAATCCACTTCCCTTCAAGAACAGGTCGAGGAGTGTTACGAGAAAGGGCAGACCCGAGAGAATGAACAGCATGGAAAGGAACACACCCACCACGAAGAGACGCCGTTTTTGAATGAAGGTTTGGTTTTTAACCTATCTTCTTTTGTTTTAACTAACGAACAAATTCAGCTCTTAAATAAAGGCTTGTCCTTTATTCCAGCCAGGAGGGCAGAACATGCTGAATTACTAAAAGACTTGCGTTTGCTGGAAAGAAATTTGTCCTTAAAATGTAATTTTAATAATGATAACCATATTGACAATGTCTCTTCATTTAGAAGACCTAGCACATTTATGCCCATTATTGATCCAACAGTACATTTATTGATGTATGTGAAAATGAATTTAGGTCTTTGTTTGACAAGGGCACTAGACTTGGTTTTTGTAACATGCCTCAAAGTGATTATAATGCTTTAAATGCACTAAAAGAACTACATTCCATAGATATTAAACCTGCGGACAAAGGCAATGGCATTGTTATTTTGGATAGAGAAGTTTATATCAGTCAAATGAAGCTATTGTTGAAAGACACTAACACTTATACTTGTATATTCAAACATATTGTTAATGGGATTATGGAGAAAGTTTCTTTTCTTATATCTGACCTTTTAATGACAGGTTTAATAGATGAGGCTCATTTAAATACTTTAATACACCTTACCCTGTCATTCCTAAAATATATGGACTACCTAAAATACACAAGAATAGGGTTCCCCCACCTATGAGACCCATTGTCTCTGGTGGTGGATGGTGTACTGAAGCTTTATTGATTTATGTTGAAAACAGTTTACATCCTTTTCTAGAAGAATGTCATACTATTTTAAGAGATACTAAAAGTTTTTTGGAATGACTTTATAACAGGATTCAGACAACGGATAGTGACTATATGTTTGTGACTCTAGATATAGAGTCACTTTTTACGTCTATTCCTAATGACTGGGGCATTGAAATGGTTAGAGATTTTCTTAATGGGCAAAGATGCCTTATAAATGATGATATAAAAATATTATATGTAGTTTACTGGAAGTCATTCTTGAAAATAATGTGTTTCTTTTTGAAGGAGACTTTTTTCTACAAAAGGTTGGCGTGGCTATGGGCACAGCTTGTGCCAATAGTTACGCCAACTTAACTTTGACCCAATGGGAACAGACAACCATCTTAGCTCCAAGTAATTGTCTAAGTGACCATATTGCATGGTATGTCCGTTTTGTGGACGATGTCTTTATGCTTTGGAAATGAAATAATATGGAACTTGAAGAATTGATTACTTATATGAATAGGAATACTAATTTTCTAAAATTTAGTTATAAATGCTCTACAACTGAAATAGATTGTTTTAGATGTGCTCCTTATTAAATCTGATTTGAATCAGGTCCATAGTAGTATTTACAAAAAACAACAAGAAAGAATGCACTACTACACAGAAATAGTATGCATCCTAGGCATACAGCACGTAATGTGCTTAAAGGACAAGTCTATAGGACATTTAGACTGTACAATTATGACTTGGAGGCACATAATGCCCTGGTTAAACTTAAACAGGATTTTTTGCAGAGGGGTTACTCTGAAAAAGAAGTAAACACCACTATAACTTGAAGCATGGAGACTTAGGAACAATAGATATAAACCATATTATAAAGATACGGCTGTAAATGAATGTGAAATTCAAGGGGTAGATGCACATTTGAATAATCACCCTAGGGTTATTTTTCAGTTCTCTAGTGACATCAATGAATATTGTGATGTCATTAAAAGAAATTGGCATATTTTACATACCAACTCTGAGCTGAGAAACAAAATTGACAAAGTACCTTCATTCTCTTTTAGAAATAATATGTCCCTTAAACAGCATTTGTGTAATAAAGATAGTAACCATACTAGGAGAATATATGAATCTACTCGAATAGGAACTTTCCCTTGCAGAAATTGTTCTCCCTGTCAATATATTTATTCCAGCTATGTATATATACATCCCACTAGAAAATTTACTATAAATGCTAAATACTATGCAGATTGTCGTACGTCAAATATAGTTTATTTTGCCTTTTGTCAGCAATGCCATGCTTTTTATGTAGGTAAAACGAATTGACTATTAAAAGATAGAATATTAGAACATAATAGAGACATTCGCAATCAAAAATTGAGTAATGCCTTAGCTAGCCCACGAGGGGGCGATATAGAAACAAAAGTTGAAGCATTGGAACAGAAATGGATTTTATTGCTGGATGCTGAAAAATTTCCAGGACTAAATGGTGCTTTTTCTGTAAAACCCTTTTTGAAACTCAGAAGGCTTAAACATTAGTTTTAGATAGAAGTATCTATCTACATATATATGTGTTTTTTATATATATTTTTGCAAGTTGCATATACATTTTTGTAAGTTCTGTAAGTTCTAAAATTAAGTATATGTGTTTTACTTGAATTGCATCTACCAATTTTATTACCTGATTGATTAATTAATTGGAACAAATTGGTTCTACTCATTCCTATTTAAACATCTGATGCATTTTAAAGTTTTAGTCTGATGAAGCGACAGTGTACGTTTGCGAAAGCTCTTACTTTTCTTTTTTATTAAAACTAAGTCCTGTGTACATTGGGAGTATTTTGTTTGTTTCTTCAATTTTTCTGTTCTGCTCCCAATTTTACCCTCAAGTTATTTTTACCTGTTACCCTAAGTTTAAGATGCTCTCCCTGCAGACAGTGCTTCCTCTTCTGCTATAACCACTACTTCATTATAACCCCGGATTTGAAGAATACATATCATCGTATCCCCATTGCTCATGACTTCAGTAGATATCAGAGATTGGTTGTGTCTGATTCGCACTATCAGTTCTCTGCACTGCCTTTTGGGCTATCCAGTCCACCTTGAGTGTTTATCAGATTACTTGCTCCAGTAGTGGCCAACTGTTAGACTATTCTCATTCATATCTTTCCTTACTTGGATGACTTGCTGATCATGCAGAGTCTATTTCCAGGTGTCTGGAACTAGAGAAGGTCTCAATCTTATTCTCCTAGCTTGAGTTCAAGTTGAACCTTTGGAAGTCATGCCTGACACCCTTGCTAAAACTCACCTTCCAGGAAACTTAATTGACACCAACAAAAGAATGGCCTTTCTTCCCAATGACAAGGTCCTGTCCTACCAGACAATATTTAAGGATTCTCCAGGATGAACATCACCTCAGCAAGAGAATTCCTAAAAATTCTAGGACTGATGGTGTCAATGATTCTCATGATATCATTCACCATCTCCACAGGATTGGGGTCCAAATGGAGATGGGGTCTGAATGGAGAGTGGGCTCCGAATGGAGAGGGGGTCCAAATGGGGAGATGATAAGTCAGCAAGCAAAGGAGAGTAGTATTGCTGGAATTGAATTCATCCTCAAGTCTTGGTGAGTACCTTCATGAAGTGGACCCTGTTTTTCACAAAATCTCACCAAGGTGACACTGATATATAGACTGTATTTTATATAGCATATATCATGGACAGATATAGGTTAAAAAAAAAAGATAGCTGGGTGCACAAGACCCAGGATAAAAAAGTGCCAAATTCTGGTAGGTGCACTAGTGTCAGGACTGGAAAAATGACAGTGTAGAATCCTCAAGACATGGAAACCTTCATACAATGGGGCTAGGCCAGGCCCAGGGGGAGGACTGCAACCCTGTTGTAGAAGGAAGTAGCAGTCCACAACAATCACAAAAACTGATAGGCCACAAAAGAGCCATAAAGATGATAAAGTGGGCTATTGAGGATAAGAAATAAATTATTTATTGTTATTATTATGCAAGAAACCCAGAATTTCCAGACAGAAGATATACAAAAAGATTGAGAGAGAGTAGAGGAAAGAAAAATACTTCAACAAGAAAAACTGTCAGAAGTTTCAAATAAAAATTTGTGTTCATTAATACAACAGATTTATGAAAAATATTATATAGACCAAGAAACCTTAGCCCATTTGGAAAAAGAAGTAACTGAGAAAGTGCAAAAATATAAAGAACAAAATCTACAGACTTTTGAAAGGTATAAAAAAGAAACATGGACATGGGAAAGAGAGAGATCTGATATGGTGTGATATTTATGCAAAGGAGAAGCCAAATTAGTCAACACAAAAAAGGTCGCCCTAAAAATATTCAAAGAGAAATACAGGCAAAGGCATCCAGATATGGAAAATTTTACAATAAGAAAAACAAGATCAGAAAGAGGGAACGTAGAACAGAAGATTAGTAAAGTAGAAGCTGAAGTTATGGAATACTTGCGAAGTGAAGGATTTAGTGTAGAAAGTCGTAACACGGGTTGCATCACAGCAAGATGGAACAACGAGTCCCCAAAGTAAGGAGAAACGGGAGGAGCAGGAGACATCTGAAGAAGAAATATGGACATGCGAAAGAAAAAGAGATTTAATATGGTGCAATATTTATGTAAAGGAGAAAGCAAAACTAATCAATACAAAAAAAACAGCCCCAAAGATATTTGAAGAGAAATATAGGCAAAGGCATCCAGACATGGAACATTTTACAATATAAAAAAAATAAGAAAACAAAGAGGAAATGTAGAAAAGAGGATTAGTAATGTAGAAGTTTAGGTTATGGATTACCTGCAAAGTGAAGGATTTAGTGTAGAAAATCTAACTTGGATAACATCACAGCAGGATAGAGAAATGGATCCCCAAATTAAGGAGAAACTGGTATATCTGGAAACATCTGATCAGTTACCATATGAAGATACTTTGGAGCCTTCCACAGGAAAGCAGTACAAACATTCAGTTGGGGTTCCACAGCAGGGGGAGGAACAGGAAACTGTGGCAAATTTGACGCAATCAATGTTGTGGAGTGATAGGCCAGTGAGTTCCCACATGAAAGAGCAACAGATGACACAGGATGAAACTGAAGAGAATGTGGCACAGGAAGATGCTCTGGAACTTTCTATAGAATACCTGCAGGAAATAGAAAACAAAGAATGTGCCCTCAGTTTAGAAGAAATTGATCTAAGAGAAGAGTTGCTTGATTTAATAGAGATGGACAGACAAATTAAGATCAATGAAAGAAAAGAACTACAGAACGTCAATAAAACCCAAAAAGTTAGAAGTTTGATAAAACAAATGAACACAGTAATTAGGACTGTCCATAGAGAGTCATGTGATATAACAGAAGTAAATAGGATATATTACTGTACATATAAATTAATAACAGATAAAGACTTACCACAAAAAACACCGGGTAGCAAGGGAAAGGAAGGGGAGAAATCAAATGCCATCATGGAAGTATCCAACAGAGAAAACTATAAAGCAATTAAGACAAAAACTGTCACTGTTAGAGGAGTATAGAAAAGGGAAGATGGAAGAGATCAACAAAAATACTCAAAGATAGACGTGATAAAAGCAATGCACAATATCAGAACGGATCAGGATCTATCATGCACTACCACAAATAATAAACAAATTATCAGCACAGGCAGAAAAACTTGGAAGATATACAGATAAATATAAAGGAAAAGTACAAAATAAGCAATTTATTGATGACCCAAAAAAGTTTTTTTATAGAGAAGTGGGAAACAAGGCAAAAGGAATTGAAATGCCACCAAAAAGAAGAAATAAATGCATTTTGAAGAAATATCTCTGAAGATCCTGTGGAACATAACAAAGATGCTAAATGGACAGACGAAATTTAAGAAAGAAGTTCAAATGTACAGGATATGAAATGGGATGAAGTAATGGTCAGATAGATTGAAACAAAATTAAGAAAAGCTCCTAATTGGAAAACCCCAGGCCCAGGTGCAGTACCTAACTTTTGGTTAAAAGTACTGACATCTTTGCATGAAGATTTAGCCACGAGTAAGAACTATTTGTATGTGAACCCAAAACACACACTAACCTGGTTAACAACAGGAAACACAATACTCCTACTTACAGCGAACCTGCAAGATATTCTAAAAACTATAGTTCAATGACTTGCCTTCTGACGACGTATAAACTGTACACTGAAATTGATGCCAACAGAGTATATAGCCACGTAGAAGAAAACTCAATCATGGCAATAGAACAAAAGGGTAACAAAAGAAAGTCATATGGAGCAAAGGATCATTTGTTGTTAAACTGTAAAAAGGGGAAGAATCTAAGTATGGCATGGATAGACTATAAAAAAGCATTTGATAGTATCCCATATTGATGGATAAATAGTGCTTAAAAATGTGTACGATACACCCTACAGTGATTGATTACATTACAGCAACCATGAAACAGTGGCAAACCATTTTGCAGTTAAGCCATGATAAAGGACAAATTATTATTCTAGGGATAAAAATTCAAAGGTGCATATTCCAAGGTGACTCTTTGTTACAGCTGCTCTTTTGTCTTAACCTATTAAGCTGTCTACTTAACAGATTAGGTCATGGCTATAACAGATTAGGTCATGGCTATAATTTGGCTCACAGAAAACAAAGTGTAAAGAGTTCTCATCATCTTTTTGTAGATGATTTAAAACTGTACAGTTTATCGGATGAGGAACTGAAAGCACAACTGCAAGTGGTCTAAACTTTTTCAGATGATATAAGAATATAAGAATGTAATTTGGTCTTGATAAATGTGCAAAAGTAACCTTTAAAGAAGGAAAGCTGCAGCACCAAGAAAACATCTGTTTGGGACAGGAATGTGATATAAAAGAACTTGATCAAGAGGAACTGTATAAAACGTGGGAATTGATGAAGGGTCAGCAATAAAACATGAGCAAATGCAAATAAAATTTAATAAGGAATATTTTAGACTAAAATTAATACTAAAAAACACCATTGATATCTAGGGACAAAGTCCAAGCTATAAACCAATTTACTCTTCCTGTCCTAACTTAACAGTTTTGGAGTGATTGACTAGCCCCAAAAGGTGTTGAATAGGTTAGAGAGGAAAACACGAAGGATGTTTCATGCCCACCAAACAATTTATAAAAATCAGTGCATACCAAGATTATATATTCCCCATTCTGAAGGAGGTATGGGTCTCCTCAAAATTGATTACATGTATAGATCTGCAAACATGGGACTGCATATATATCTGCTGATCTCACAAGACCCAAATGTAGTGAAAGTTTTGAAACATGAGGAGAATAAGTCTAAGATGACTTCCCTGCTTAGTTTACCAGAAGCATATCGGCATCAAGCAGGAATGGAAATCAAACCAGAAGTAGATAAAAATCAGGCAGCAACTGAATGTTCCAAAAACAAAAAAAAGAATATAAGGTGAAGGATCAGATGAAAAGGCAATAAATGTGGAAAATGCAAAAATACAGTTACAAGTACAGAAAGCTCTTGGAACAACCTCATGTTGATCAGGATCGAATACAGGAATGGTTAAGGAGAGGTGAATTTAAACCAAAAGACGAAAGGTTAATACTGGTGGTCCAAAGTAGTGGACTACATACATGTTGGTTTACAAAGTCCATTGAACATGTGGGAAAACCAGACAAATGTAGGTTTTGTAAAACAGAATTGGAAACGGTCACACACCTTATTGCTGGTTGTGATATACTAATGGCAGAAGGACTGTATACTAAAAGGCATAATAATGTGACAAGACTGTTGCATTGAGAGTTGTCCAAACATTACAATACTGAAGCAGCTAAAAAACACTGGAAATGAACCACATACCATTAGAGAAAATGATGAAGTTTACATCACATGGGATCACCCATTCCCAACAATTCAAAAAATAGATGCGAGAAAGTCAGATATAGTAGTCCAGGAAAAGAAGGCAAAAGTAGCATTGATCACTGAAATTGCTACACCCAGTGACTAGAATGCCTTACATACAGAGAGACACAAAGTCATACAACACCAGGATTTGCAAACCAAAATGAGGGCAATGTGGAAGAAGGATACCCAGACAGTTCCAACAGTAGCTGGAGGAATGGGTCTTATAAAAAAGAATTTACAGTCATAGATATGTTACCGATACATGTGACTCCATACAAATTGCAAAAGGAGTCATTACTGGGCACATTGCAGGTGCTTTGAAGAGCACTTCTGGCTAACATCAAAGATTGAAACAATACTCATTTATGAATTTTAATCATACTTTGACTTAGGAATGGGGTCTATTCCATTCATGGTATTAGAAACCCAAAAGACTTGGAGAAATTAAAAAAAAAAAAGAGGAAAATTTAATGGTATGTCTAAAATTGTTGGACCCATCACCTACTTTCACTGGAATCCCAGTTGCCAGTTCTGCCCTTCATCAGATGAGTTACAGTGGTGGAGAACACAGCTCAGTGTCAATCTAGGACTTCCTTTCTTCCACCTGTTCTGGTGCAATCTATTCGGACAGATTCATCTGACTTCTCCTGGGGAGGTCTGTCAATGGGAGTGCAAGTGCAGGCCACTTGGAGGCCCAAGGATGCATGGAAGCATATCAATATCAAGGAAATGTTGGTGATGATCCACAACTTGAAGCTTCTTCATCACCTATGGACTCCTGGTCCTCTTTTTGTGGTTACAGACAACACTACAGTGATATGGTACCTCATCAAACAAGGAGGTACATGGTCATACTCTCTGTACCAGTTGGAAAGTATGGCCTGGAAGATGGCTTTACAAGATTCTCTGAATCTTCAGGCATCATGCTTCCCATCAGACAGACAAAGCATATCCTGGGAAGACCCACACGAATGATAGCTCAAGGCAGTGGTGTTTCAGGATCTAGTCCACATCTGGGGAGCACCTCAAATTGATCTGTTTACCTCCTTTCAAAACAGATAGCTGGAGAAATTCTGTTCCAAACCTCATTGTAGCTACACTTGGAGGACAGACACATTCTCATTCTCTTGGACAGGAATGTGCCTGTATGCACGGCCACCCTTTCCATTGATTCACAAGGCACTTCTGAAATTACAGTATGAAATGCCAAAGATCATTATTGTGACCCCCTATTGGTGCAGGCAATCTTGATTCTCCCTTCTAATGGTATTGGATGAGGGTAATTATGACAGATTTCCTCAAGCTCTGGATTTACTTGTCTCAGGGATAACTGGTGCACCCCAGTTTGGAGAAACTACAACTAAGAGCGTGGATGATTCAACCTTGACTTAGTTTAGGCACTTGTTTAATAAGGATGTGGAGCAGGTGTTAAAGGAGACCAGAAAACCTGCTACTAGAAAATGTTATGTTTACAAATAGATGAGGTTTTCTAAGTGATGCCTAAATGAGTTGAACATCCCTTTGGTCTTGAAATATTTGTGTGAGCTACTTCAAGATGACTTATTGTACACATCCATTAAGGTACATTTAGCACCAATCTCTGCTTGTCTCCTAATGGATCCCCCTTTCTTCTTCTCTTTTTGTAAAACAGTTCATGAAAGGAGTATTGCATGAGAACCCCCCTCGCAAACAAACTTCTCCTTCGTGAGACCTCGACTATGTTCTAGAATAATTGATCTTACCACCTTTCAATCTGGCTGCTTAGGATGAGCTGAAGTTCTTAACATGGAAAACTGTTTTGCTTATTGCTCCGACATCTAGAAGGGGAGTCTCTGAGCTGCAAGCTGTCATGCTGGGCCAACTTTACTTGATATTCCACAGGAATATGCTGGTGTTATGCACCAACTCCTCTTTCATGCCAAAAATAGTTTCAGAATTCACTCTCAATCATTCTGTCCTTCCCAGAACCTACGAGTAAGGGAGAGACGCTACTTCATAACTTAAATGTGCACTGGCAGCTTAGGTACTACCCTGACATAATGAAACCCATCAGGAAGCCAGAAAAGCTTTTTATTTCCTACACATGGCCCAAGAAGGATCAACCAGTCGCCAAGGAAACCACTGGTTATTGGCTACCTTCTAATATTGATTTCTTGTTACACCCACCACAGCAAGGTGAATCCAGGCAAAGGAATGGCACATTCCACCAGGGTCTTTTCCTCTTCAGTGGTGTCTTGGAAAATAGGGGTCTCTAGACATTTTCTAGAGGCAGTTACTTGGTCCTGTGTCCATACCTTGTGAAGCCCTACAAGCAACTTTTAAATCCTGAGCAGACTTTTTGAGGACCATTCCTCTTCCTCACAGGATAGGTAAGCTTTGGGAATCTACATGAATGCCAATAAGGCAGTTTGTTTGCTTAACAAAGTATGGCTGCATAAGTCCTACATTCTTATAACAGGTGAGATTCATAGAGCACTCTGCCTTACTGGCAGTACCCACCCATCATCCCCTTTTTTGGATGTACATAGTTTGATGTAGGAGCTGCTGTTGAGTTTGTGTGTGTGTGTGTGTGTGTGTGTGTGTGTGTGTGTGTGTGTGTGTGTGTGTGTGTGTGTGTGTGTGTGTGTGTGTGTGTGTGTGTGTGTGTGTTTTGGTTTGTAACAACTGGTGTTTGCAATGCTTGGATTTTCATCTTTTCTTCCTGCTAGACCCTAGAAAACTGAAAGGGTCCTGTCTGTGGGTCTGAAAAGCAATTCCTGTACTACCAGGTGATTGAACATCACATCCACAGACAGGCAGGAGGGACTCTAAGCCTTGGTAGATGGCCAAAGGTAGTAGGACATTACTACCCAAATGCCCGTAAGGTAGTGTGTTCACTGAACATCTGTTGTTACAGGTAAATAGGACTTGCGCAATTGTACTTTTTATTCGTATTTATTTTGTAAACTGAAATTTAATGTAATTTATTAATTGTGTTTATTTCTATTGGTCTATTATCAAGGCAGCAGTTTAAAATTACAGAATGGAGTAATTTAAATAATGCAATTTAGTGATCTTTATTTACATTCTGCCATCAGGAAAGTACAGCTGTGTAAGTAAACTTACCATAATAGTAGTAGTCATTCATACAGATCACTGTTGCAGTAGCCTAAGCTGCGTGGATTATATCCTGCTCAGGATATGACAACTGGCTAGCTTCCAAAACCTAAGGATACCTTCCAAACACCCTAAACACTGAACAGCTCAAGGAGAGCCATATAAAGTGAGTGGATAGAGTGCCAAACCTACAGAGCTTTCTTACCTCAGATTGAGGGGAGGCTAGAGCCCTGCGTGCTAAGTATATGCTAGAAAAAAGTGAAAAGGAAAAGGCTATGCACATCCCCACATAAAATATAATAAAATAAGGTGAAGGAGGGAGGGTGTTCATACTGCAACAGTGATCTACTATTATAAGTTTACTTGCACAAATGCATTATGTTCATCACTAGAGCACTGTTTCAGTGGCCTAAGCTATATGTACTGAAGCTACATATATTGAATACCAGAGCTTAGAAAGGTAGGAGGAGGGAGAAAGATCAGAGTCCAAGACCCCCTGATGAACAGCCCTAGCAAAGCCTGTTCAGTACCTAGAGAAAGAATCTAATTTACAGTGCTTGGTGAGAGATTGTACAGATAACCAAGTCATGGCCTCTAGTATATTTCTAGAGTCCACTTTCCAAAAATCCACAGAAGTAGCTGAATCCATAGTAGAGCAGGCCTTGACCCTGCCTGAAAGTGTCTTGTTATGGTGACTGGAACAAAAAGCAATACTATAGAAGAAATCTTTGGAGATGTTCTGTTTTGACACTGATTGTCCCTTTTTCTTACCTTTATAGGCAATAAATTGTTGATCACAACTCCTGAAGATGTTGGTCCTGTCAGTGTAGTATCTGAGTTGCCTGTGGACATCTAGAGTGTGTGAATCTTTCTCCCCTTTTTTGTTCTGGAAAACTGGGAGATGCATAGCCTGGATCATAGTAAACTCTGACACCACTTTAAGCGTAAATGAAGGATTTGCTCTCAGAGTAACTCTATCCTTGTGAAAGACTAGATTTACAATTCTTTCAGAAGTCAGAACAATGAGTGACACTGTTTTCCAAGAGAAGGATTTCAAAACAGGTTCAAAAGGAAAAAGTAGAAGTTTTTCCAGTAGAAAATTAAGATCCCGAGCAGGAGCCACCTGACTTCTGGGTGGGTGGGTGGATATGTAAAACCTCTTTTAAGAAGTGTATCACTTGAGTTAGGGCTGAAAGGGAGATCCATGGGTATACAAGCAGAGATGGCTGAGAGGTAAGTTTTGACAGAAGAATAAGAAAGGCCAGAGAATACTAACTCACATTTTAGAATTTTAGATTTTAGAACCAGAGATGTCTGGGCCTGAAAAGGGTCCTGGTTCTTACTTTGACACCAGCTAGAAACTCTTTTCCACTTAGCCAAATATGATGGTTGCAGGTTTCTTAACCTCCTTTAATACCTGCTGCACTTCCTCAGAAAACAGGTGCCTAAAACATATTAAAATTATATCAACTGGGCAGTAAGTTGAGAAACTGAAGGTGGAGGAGTATCAAACAACCGCTGTTGTATGAGTAAATCCTTGGGGTAATTGCCCATGGCCATTTTCAAAAGAAGGGAGAATCACTGTTGCCTGGACCAAAAGGGGGTCATTACAATTATTCTGGGAGACTCCTTCTGAATCTTTAAAAGAACCCTGGTTATCAGAGGAAAGGATGGATGTGCATACAGAAACATTCCTGTCCGTGGGAAGGAAAAGGCATCTGTTTTCCAGGCCTTTGTGTGAGGAGTCCTGGAGAAGAATTTCTTTAACTTCTTTTGTTAATGGAGGAAAACATATCTATCTGAAGAGTTCCTCACAGATGGATCAGTTCCTGGAAGACCCCTACCCTGTGGGTTCAGCTTCTATTCATGAGAGTCCTACTACAATGTTCTGCTCTGAGGTAATTGACATGACCTACAGAGATAATTTGTGCTGAGTTGCTAGTTCCCAGGCTACCATAGCTAGTCTTCTGCAAAGGGTGGTAGGGTATGTTTCCACCCATTTGTTTATATACCACATCACTGTGATGTTACCCATGCTTAATAGTAGAAGCCTAGAATGCAAAGATGATTCACAGATTTGACAGCACTTACTAGAGCCATCATTTCTTTGATATATATGTGCTTCGGTGTGTCCTGCTTGTTCTGCAGACCCCCAAACTTTTACCACTTAGAAACAGCTCCTCAAGCAAAGTCTTGGGCATCTGTGGTTACAGACTGAGTAGGAACTTGAAGGGAGAACAAGACACCTGGGTTGAGAGATAACCGGTCCACCCTCCAGAGAAACTCCCTTTTCACAAATCCAAATATTAGAATCTGAAATGATAGGACGTACTGGTGTTGGTTCAAAATGATTTCAGGAATCATTGAATTTTCCTCATTTGAAGTCGGGCAAAAGAAATCATGAACTGTAGAAACCACAAAACCCAGAATCTTGAGATATTCCCTGGCAGATGCAAAGAACTGGTTGGAGAATATCAGAAATTATTCCTTGTAAAATGTTACTGTGCCCTGAGGAAGAAAGCCCATCATGAGGGTTGCATCTAGGAGACATTCCAGAAACTTTAAAATAATAAAAAAAAAAAGTTCAAAGCACAACAGTATACTTTAAAATTATACTTTGTTTAGACATCCCAGAAATGCTATCTCATGAGAAGGAATGAAAAAAGGTTTCTCTATGTTCACAGGAAATCCCAGACTAAGGAAAAAGGTCCTCATCCCAATCCAGAGATTCTTCATAACCTGTTAAAGATTCTGAAAAAAATGCAGTTGTCTAAATATGGAAAAAAAATGAATGCCTTGCAATATTCAGTAGACTTCTACAGGAGCCAGGCATTTTGTAAACATCACTGAACTGTTAACAAGACAAAAGATAAAGCAGAAAACTTAAATCTGAGCCAGACACACAAAAATGCAAAACGTGTCTGAAATATTCGAGTACTGGAATATGATGATAATTAGCTGTTAAATCCAGAGTTACTAGAAAAGTAAGATGATGAATGAGAGGTAACAAACTGCAGAGAAAGCATTTTGAGTTTTGGGATTTTGATCTGAAGACTTAGAAAAGAAAGATCTAGGACAAATCTTAAAGTTCCTTCCTCATTTTTTGGTACCTGAAACATTCTTGAATAGAACCCTTTCCCCTATATAATTTGGGGGAGCATTCTCTAAGTTCCTGATACAGCATTTGATGTAGGATAGGGGGAAATAGGGAAGTTTAATTGGGCAGGTGCAGAAGAATCCCATGAAAAGGAAGAATGGAGTCCCACTGCCAGTTGTAACATTTTTAAATGATTCTCAGAACCCAAGTGTCTTTTGCCATAGAGGAGAGTGAAGACCTAGACTTTGGGACAGCTTTGCTGGAATGCCAGGGTGAAAAGGGGAAAATACATGAAAGGGCAAATAGTCAGTCTGCTTTTTAAGATTGCAATTGGTTCTGGGAATATCCTTCTTTTTTGAACCAGTCTGCCATTGCTTTTTGAAATTTTGTTTATCCGTGCCTTGCTAAAATTGCTTATTGTGTTCCTTAAAAAAGGAACCTGAATTGGAAGGAAACTTTCTATTACATTTTCACACAGGGGTTGAAAAATCTGAGTAACCCTCAAAATCAACATTTCTTCTTTCATCAGATCTTTAAAGAACCTCAGCAAAGGAAGAATCAGATAATACATTTTTATCCATGGAGCATTTAGGATCTCACTTTTGACATCTTCTGATAAATTCTGGGAATGTAGCCAGGCAAATCTCATAACTGACCCAGTAGAAATTGCTCCAGATACAACATCAGCAGTGTTATAAGAACATTTAAAAGAGTTTTTGTTTACGTGAGACACAAATGACACTGAAAAATTCAAAAACTGTCAGCCTCTGAAGAAGGGAATATCAGCAATTAACTTTTTCATATGATCAAAAGAAGGAAGTTCAAACCTGGACACAAGATCCTGACAATTCATTATTCTGAAGGTTAAGGGGAAAACAGTATAAACATTCTTACCAAACCTATCAAATGCTTTCCTATCTCTGTCAGAAGGAATAGGGTTAGTTTCCATGTCTGGCAGAAGATGGTTTTGACAAAGAAGTTATACAGTGGTATAACTTCGGTTATGAAAAGAGAAATGTGTGGATCTGTGGAATTTTATATAATTTATCAGACTTTTGGGAAGGGCAGGGGGATAACTGTCAGGCAAACTGCAGGCCACCAAGAAAGCATCCTCTAATGCTGGCAAAACAGAAGAAACAGCCACAGGTTGAGGAAAATCCACTTGCAATAAGTCTTAATATCATTGCCAGGACTCTGCTATTTTCTTTTTCTTTGTTTGCTTCCACTGAAACAGTTTCTTCATTCTGGCAATAGTATCAGAAAAAGATAACTCTTAAGAAAAGTAATCTGAAGAAAAACATTATTCATATTCCATTTGGCCCTTCTGTAGAGTAGAAACTTGAGAAACACAATCTGAATCAAATTCCTGTCCCTCAGACTGAGAATCAGAATCGGAGAGAGGAAAATCCTTTTCTTTGAAAGTGTTCAATCAGAGTTTTTTTGCTTAACACACCACGGCATGTGCTGCCTCGAGTGGCATCCAGCATTTTCTTGCTACTCATGCCTATTTTATTCCACAACTTTTAAAATTAAATGTTTCATAAAATATTACTGCTCCCTGAGTGATCACTGAAAAGTTTATTGAACATTATCCATGGTCATGTCAAAGTAGGTAGTCCATGTGGGTGTGTCGACAAACTTTAATGGATGCACCACAATGAATGTGTGGCCCCCATCCTTTAAAGTCTATGTACACACTCCACGCTATTCCAACTGACATTAATAAAGAATACAGTAGAATTATGTGTGCGGTTTCTTAATAAAAAAAAGTTTATTAAGCTTTTTATTAAGAAACTACTCACATAATTTTGGTAACGTAGGTTTAAAATATATTGCAGCACTTAAGTTAAAAAGTGCCATGATATGTGCCAAAACTATGACAGAACACTTTAAATACAGGGAAGTTTTAGAATTCGAAGACTAAAAGGCTTGAAATATGAGTATCAAAACCCAGCCAATCTTCCCTGTCTATCCTATGTGAAACAGGAAAAGAAAAATCCCTAACTTCTGTTTTTTTTTTCTTGGGAGACTCCCCAGGAAAAGACCAACCTGAAGAATGGTCCCTTTCTCAGACATCAAGCTCCTTAGGGCAGCTTCACAATAGAGGAGTGTCCACTCCCTCCTGCAACACTGGCAAGTGTGGCTCTCCCTTGCCTGAAGAGAACAGCTGTAGAGGACATACCTGTGTTTTGGTCCTTAGCAGTTTCTCAAGGAACACCACCAGCAGGATCGAGAGAAACCAATGAGCAGTCCAAGGTACCTGAAATGGCATCAGCAGTGTCATCCATTAGCAGCTGAAGCAAAGAGGAAGCCAGCTGTAGATAGAAAACTCTGCTACAACTTTCTTCTTGCAGCTTGAGAAGGAAAGGACAGAAAAACCTGAAGCCTAGTACAGGTCTCTACTGGAAAAAAGTGCCTGGCAGGCTGGTAGTGAAGTCTTTGACAGTCTATGGTACAACCTGATTGAATTTAAGTATGTTATAAGGTGAAATTTAAAATGACAACCATCAAAATCATTATTCTTAACACCTAGCTATACTTGTATAGAAAATTAAAGCTTTTTCTCACAAAAATATAATTTTTAATGGTATTTCCCTACATTGAATCCTGACTAAAATGTAACTTATTAATATGAGTTTTTAGTAACAACCATTAAAAACAGTAGTCCTAGCTCTCAGCAATAATTTTAACAAAAAAGTAAAACTTGTCTTAGCAAAACTGGTCGAGAAGGTACTCCCTAATGGGGTACTTAGTTGACCAGCCTTGGAGAAGTACTAGCTGACCGTCGATCACTCAAAACCTGCAGGGAAGAGTGCGCTTCTATTGCAAGAAAGTTCTGAAGGTTTGGAACCCTAACCATAGACTTTACACCACTCTGAGCTGCTCAGTGATGCCCTTAAGCCTTGGAAGCCAGCCAGTTGTCCTATCCTGGGCAGGATATAACCCATATAGCTAAGGTTACTGAAACAAGTGATCTAATTATAAACATCATAGGAACATAGAATCAATACTAGACAAGTGATAACAGGGATCATTAGTGGCCTAGTTATATAAACCTTTAAGAAGCCACACTTAAAAGTTCTTACCACCCTTTATGATACTTAATAGTACCCATCATAGGACAACCACTCTTTATCAATTTTTTTGCCTATTGCTTCTTTTTGTCCTTTCACAATTGATTCTATATTCATTTATTTCATATTCAGTGGGGTATAGTGTTTTATTACTTTTATAAGAATATTACTACAGACTAAAACAGATTTAGTGAGGTAAAATATCTAGATCCTGCTAGGGGTTTGTTTATTATATTTATTTTCTTTATGAGGTAACTATAGTAGCTTAGATTTAATACAGTAGAGAATTTACACTACACTTTGCATTTTACTTTTTTACTGCAGCTTACATTGGCAGTTGCATTTAAAATAGTGGCACATATGACTTTTACTTATTTCTTCTTTTTATCCTTTTACTAGGAATGTTCTCTTCTATGCTTTCAAATTCAGTGTTGTATACTTGTGATGAACTTTCTGTTGTCATAGCAACACCTCTGACTAAGACTGTTACTTCTCTTTGCCCCTTTTTCAAATATTCTCTGTTCTTTTCTGTCATATTCAGTGAGTTACTTTATTTTATTAATTCTAGGAACATTTTATTAATTCAACATTACTTCATATGTCACTTACTTTATGTAATTCTTCCTTTCCTGGGGTAGCCATCTTCCCAAAGGATACTATTACAGATCTTTTTTCATTAAGTTTTAAACTGTGACTCTGGCACCAGTTATTAGTCTGTGTCAGGCCTTCTTGGAGGGTATTTGAGTCTTGGGGGATTCTATGACTGCACGTAGTTTGCAGAATGTACCAAGTCCTATGCCCGAGAGGATGCACGGTCCAAACCAAGTAGAAAACTCCAAATAGACCAGCAAGGCAGCACAGAGTTCAATATATTTATTAAATACTGATAAATGAAACAAACTAGTTTCGGCCAACAGCCTTCTTCAGTGTAAAACAGTATAATCAAGGTCATTTGAATCATCCTTTAAATACATATCAAGAGCCAATCAAAAGGTTGAGCCCATGAATACTAATAAGTATGAAAATTATTTGTAATACATGTTTGGGGCACTTAAAGTAAATCATATAGATATACAATAAAAATTGGTATATATACTCGGTTGAGCTCCATCCATAACATGAAAAAGTAACCAACAAGTTACTTACATAAAACAAAACAATTTATTAGTATATTCTAACAAATTCAATAACAATATATTCATACTTAAAATTGGTTTTTATTATGCCATACTGGAAGAGCCTCTATCACAGGCTATTCCACAGTTCTTGGTTAGAGAAACCATAGATAAAAAATATCAGATACTGACGTTCAAAGGACTCAGACATACTATGTCATAGAGGAGCATATGTTAGACCAAATAAATTTGGTATACATGAAAATGTATATATATAGAGATTGGTAGTGGGCAAGGCAAATAATAAGCATAGAACAAAAATTAGATCAACAGTAATGAGAATAGCAGCCTGAATATGATGGCTTTCACACTTGTCCACCATAAACATGACACCTATTATGTATCTGTCCAAGACAAGATAAAGGGCCACCCAATAAATGCAAAAAATCAATATTAAATAATACGATTAATTATTATTATGTTCTAACTTCTCAATCTGGAATGTATTCATGCTTAGGATCTAATTAGTCTTCCCATGTTGAATGAAACACCCACGTGCTTATAACAGTTTGGAATTGACAAACCCATGGCTATTAAATGACTGTTATAGATATTGGAAAAATTTCTGCATGCTGTATCTTAAGGAGCATATATTTGACAGCTACGGTGTATCTATCCACATATATATATCAATATAGGTCAGTTATTATATATAACTTGTAATGGACATGGGATAACTATTATAGATATAGGAAAAATTTTTGCATGCTGTATCTTAAGGAGCATATATTTGACAGCTACGGTGTATCTATCCACATATATATATCAATATAGGTCAGTTATTGAATATAACTTGTAATGGACATGGGATACAATGAAAAAGGATCAACAATACTAAAATCTACAGCCTGAACATAAAGGCTTGCACATTTCTTGAAAAAATGATGAGGGCTGTTATGTCTCTAGTACACCTATATAAATGACACCATTTACAAACCATATAAAGATGAAGAAAAAACTAACAATATATCTGATTCCAACTTAAATTTTTTGAAATCTTAACACCCTGTTCAATATTGAGCCAGGATGTTTTAACATTCATAATCTTAAACAAATGTAAAGGGAGACCAATGAAAATTCCCCACTTGGTGTCCTATAGTTGAAGGTACTAATACTGACTCAATATATTCCCTACAAGTGATCATTTAGTCCCGGGTGAAATAAAGCCCCCAGTGTAATAATCCAGTGTTTCTCCTTTCGATCCAATAGCCCATGCCAACCTTGTTTGTTTGTTCTATCCCCAGAAATGCGGTCAATGACCATAAAAGTGAATCTCGCTTGGGAGTGTTTTAATGTGTGTTGATATAGGGCACTGGTCTCCTTGTGGTTTTTGATATCACTGCGATGTTCGTTCATTCTAAATCTTAAGGCTCTGGAAGTTTGTCCAACATAGAATCCCCCACAGTAGCAAGAAGCCAAGTACACCACCCAGTCGCTACTGCAGTTTCCAAAGATCTTAATATCAAAAACTTTACTAGTATTACGACTGGTAAATGCCTTGGATTTCAGCATATATTGACAGGAACCACAATGGCCACAGGGGAACGATCCAATGAGTTCATCACCATGAAGTGTCAGTTGTTTGTGAGTAGTCCCCCCACTTGCCATATGTTTAAAGTGTGAAAAGTAGGAACCTAGGGTCTTACCACGTTTATATGAGAAAAGACAACGGGGTCCCAAAAAACTTCGCAGCTTATCATTGGCCAATAAAATGTTCCAATGTTTATTTATGATGTTTCTAATCATATTTATATTTCTGCTATAAGTGGTGATGAACCTAACACTTGTGTTAGAAGAAGATGGATTTTTATTTTTATTCTTATATTGTAGTAAGTCGTCCCTCGCAAGACGATTAGCTCTACTCTGAGCCGACAGAATATCAAATCCATCATATCCCCTGTTAATAAACCTCTGACTGAGATCCCTACTGGCCAATTGATATTCCTCCATGTTGGAACTGAGACGTTTGATACGTATAAACTGGGATATTGGAATACTCCTGATTGTGTGGCGGGGATGTAAACTTGATGCATGTAACAGGGTGTTATATTGTGGGTACTTGCGGAAAACCCTCGTAGACAAAGTATTGTCTGGGTTCCTGTACACTGTGACATCCAAAAAATTGATGGACTTTTTATCAAAAGTCACAGAAAATTCAAGTCCCCAGACATTATCATTGAGATA
This sequence comes from Protopterus annectens, assembly GCF_019279795.1. Lineage (NCBI taxonomy): Eukaryota > Metazoa > Chordata > Ceratodontiformes > Protopteridae > Protopterus > Protopterus annectens. Next base: position 370,587,086 of record NC_056742.1, read on the forward strand.
TTCAACAAATTCCCGCAAGTATCCTACATCAGCCCGCCACACCAACCAGCAGTCGTCCAGATAACGTCTCCAAATATCCATTTCAACCTGAAAGATATTGTGTGATGTATCATAGATCATAGATTCCTCAACATAAGCCATGAACAGGTCAGCATATATAGGGGCAAATGATGCCCCCATAGCTGTTCCTTGAAGCTGCCAATAACATTGGCCCTGGAAGTATAGAACATTCTTATTCAACACATGCTCGGACATACATATCAACAGGGTATTGAATCCCGGTGAATATAGGTTTACCCTTTCCAACCAGTATTGTAAAGATTGGAGACCCGCCCAATGGGGTATGCTTGTATATAATGATTTTACATCCAAGGTACATAAGTACCACTCAGGTTCCAATTGGGTTTCCCTAATTAACTGTAGAAATTGTGTAGTGTCCTGCAATCTAGATCTAATATGTCCCAACAAAGGTTTAAGATATTTGGTGAGAAAAGCTGATAGGGGTTCAGTCAGAGAGCCTATTCCCGATACTATGGGTCTACCCGGTGGTTTTTCCAAGGACTTGTGGATTTTCGGTAAAAGATATAGTATCTGTTTGGACGGTTCCGACACTTTAAGTGAGTCCAAGCTTTTCTTATTTATGATGCCTTCCTCAAAGGCCAATTGCAAAAAGGCGTCAATCTCATCCTTAAATACTGGTGTGGGATCTATAGACATGTGCATATAGCACTTTATGCCTGACAATTGAGTTAACCCTTCATGAATGTAATCCGCAGTGTTCCAAACCACAACTGCACCTCCCTTATCAGCAGGGACAATGACTATATCTTTATTGTCACACAAGGTATTCAAGGCTGTCCTGTCATCATTCGATAAATTGCTAGCCAGCATGATATGTCCCATGTTTTCAAAGTGAATATCCTCAAGATGGAATCCATGAAAATGGATACATGTTTACTCATAGGGGGTTGGAAAGAGGACCTACCAAAGCGGAAGTCCTCAGACGGTTCTGACCTATTATCCTCAAAGAAAAGCCTAAGATTCAATATCCTACAAAAATCATGTAAATCCTGTACTATGTGGTATTCCTGACTGAAAAAAGAAGGAATAAAGTTCAAACCTTTATTCAACAGTGCAACCTGCTCATCCGTTAATATAGTCTTGGATAAATTCAACACATTCTGAGTGGTTTTGGAAGGGTCTCCTATTTCAGGAAGTTGTCCAAAAGACCTTGAAGGGAGACCGGAGTGACCACTCTTTCTGTGCTTTCTGCCCCCCCGGTGTCCCTTGCCCCTTCTAAAGGGGAACTTCTGTTAGTTCTCTTCCTATTAGGTGAGGTTCTCTCACCTGGACCCTCAAAATCCGTAAGGGAGGATTCATCACCAGATGTACTATATGAGCTATCCCCCTTGTTTTTAAGAATTGATCGTGGTCTCTTTTTGGTGCGACTGGGCCCTGTTTTAGCCTGATTATTATCCGCAAATCTGACCGATCTGCTAAAATCAAAGGGTTTACCCCGTTGATAGTCAGAAAAATCACGATGGAACTTCTTGATTTTGCGTTCTTTTAAAGTTTTTTCATGCTCCATCAGTTCCGAGGACAGTTTTTTGATGTTGTCCTGATATTTCGTAGAGGATTCAAACTTTTGAGCTTCTGAACATATATTTTTAATTTCAAGTATGTTAGAATCCACTGTCCTCTCATAATATTGTAACAGTATGTTCACAAATGTCATGGATCCTGTCTGAAGTGCCTCTTGCCAATCATGATTAAGTTTATCATCTGGCTTCCCAACTAGAGGTTGAGTTCGTATTCGTAAGCCTCTGGGAGCCATATTTTGGGCGAATATGCTTTAAATAACTTGAGATGCCAAATGTTTGATCTAAGGGTCTTAAATGCTTTTGTGATTGAGTGGAAGAACATATCACAATCAACCACAGATGTCTGACCGAACTGACTGGATCATTGCTTGGCAATTGATCAATGCCAAATACTGCTATATCTTGCCGATCAGCACATAATCCAGAAAGGATGGTATTTAGATCCATGTTGTGAGCAATGTTAAGGTATACTACAAGTAGAAACTGGTGGAGCACCAAATCGCAAAAGAATATAATTTTGGAGTCAAGAATATAATATAATGATGGAGAAACCCAGTAACATCAAAACAGAGTGGACAATCAAACACCCATCCCTAATAGGAAATCACAGGGGTGGCAGAAAGCACAAAAGGAAATCAAGAAGAGATATCATTACCATAAAGTCCCTAAAAAAGGGGGGTTTAAGCATAAATTAAAACAATAAAAAAATGAAGAAATGTAGCAATATTGGTATGACCCTATTAGCTTGTATGTAACAGCCCTTGACATAACAGCCCTCATCATTTTTTCAAGAAATGTGCAAGCCTTTATGTTCAGGCTGTAGATTTTAGTATTGTTGATCCTTTTTCATTGTATCCCATGTCCATTACAAGTTATATTCAATAACTGACCTATATTGATATATATATGTGGATAGATACACCGTAGCTGTCAAATATATGCTCCTTAAGATACAGCATGCAAAAATTTTTCCTATATCTATAATAGTTATCCCATGTCCATTACAAGTTATATATAATAACTGACCTATATTGATATATATATGTGGATAGATACACCGTAGCTGTCAAATATATGCTCCTTAAGATACAGCATGCAGAAATTTTTCCAATATCTATAACAGTCATTTAATAGCCATGGGTTTGTCAATTCCAAACTGTTATAAGCACGTGGGTGTTTCATTCAACATGGGAAGACTAATTAGATCCTAAGCATGAATACATTCCAGATTGAGAAGTTAGAACATAATAATAATTAATCGTATTATTTAATATTGATTTTTTGCATTTATTGGGTGGCCCTTTATCTTGTCTTGGACAGATACATAATAGGTGTCATGTTTTTGGTGGACAAGTGTGAAAGCCATCATATTCAGGCTGCTATTCTCATTACTGTTGATCTAATTTTTGTTCTATGCTTATTATTTGCCTTGCCCACTACCAATCTCTATATATATACATTTTCATGTATACCAAATTTATTTGGTCTAACATATGCTCCTCTATGACATAGTATGTCTGAGTCCTTTGAACGTCAGTATCTGATATTTTTTATCTATGGTTTCTCTAACCAAGAACTGTGGAATAGCCTGTGATAGAGGCTCTTCCAGTATGGCATAATAAAAACCAATTTTAAGTATGAATATATTGTTATTGAATTTGTTAGAATATACTAATAAATTGTTTTGTTTTATGTAAGTAACTTGTTGGTTACTTTTTCATGTTATGGATGGAGCTCAACCGAGTATATATACCAATTTTTATTGTATATCTATATGATTTACTTTAAGTGCCCCAAACATGTATTACAAATAATTTTCATACTTATTAGTATTCATGGGCTCAACCTTTTGATTGGCTCTTGATATGTATTTAAAGGATGATTCAAATGACCTTGATTATACTGTTTTACACTGAAGAAGGCTGTTGGCCGAAACTAGTTTGTTTCATTTATCAGTATTTAATAAATATATTGAACTCTGTGCTGCCTTGCTGGTCTATTTGGAGTTTTCTACTTGGTTTGGACCATGCATCCTCTCGGGCATAGGACTTGGTACATTCTGTTTGTTCACTCTGTGCTGGGGGACCGAGCAGTGGAGTCGTTTGTCAGCCTGTTTTTGGCTGAAGAATCCTGGTGGTAACTTTTGTGTTTATCTGCCTTTAAGCTCATTTGTTTGTTCTTTTTACAGTGAGCTGGCAGTATTGTTATAAGTTTAGTTTATTTGAATTGGGCAGGAACTGGTATATACGAGCCTGTTTGAAGCAGCAAGCTACGATTATCGGGTGGAGGAGCGCCATTTTTGTTAAGGCTTTGCTTGGCGGTGCATCTGCAATTGATAACAAGTCTGTTGGACTCTATCTCATTTGAAAATCAGGAGCGTTGAGTGGTAGGAGGTGTTTTTTCATGGTACGGCCACATTGAACATTTAACTTTGAACTGTCTCTCTTTTTTTGGATGTGTTCGCATATGTTTTCCACGGTGTGGGCCAGGCCAACCAACTAGGGATCTATTGACTTTGGACATTTGAAGACATCGAACTGTTGGTTTGCTTTTTTGACGAAATTGCAACCTTTTTGTGTGTACTAGGTTGGGGGCAATTTCGCTTTAGCGCTTGTGGATCGGAACATTTTGGGTGAAAACAGCGACGTCCATTTGGAAGAATTTTGGATTTGGGACTTGGTTATCTGTACAACCAGCAGGGACAAATGTATTGTGGACTAATTTTGTGCTTAATACATGGCCTGGTAACGTTGCCTGTTATCCACTATTAATATGTGGTTGTGTATTTAGTGTATTACAACTATATAGGGTTTGGAAGCCATACCATGTGTGTGTAACATTTTGGGGGTTATTACGGTACGGTGACTGGGTATTGGAACCTTCTACATTTAGACGGTGACGTCCATTTGAAAATCTTGTGGGGGCTTTTACATTCGGGATTCCTACATGTTTAATCATTTGGGACTAATGTAACAAGAATGCTTTTGTGTATACCATTTTGTCTAGTGCAATGTTTGCCTATCTATCATTAATATCTGGCTGAGCAATAAGTACCTAACCAATAGGGTTTTATAAGCCATACACTTGTTTGGTAGCTGGTTATACGATCATGGGCTGTGTTTAGGGACGTATCAAACCATTATTTGAATTTCAACTGATTTTTCAGTGTGTTTATGTATTTTGTCTACATTTTCATACGAACCTTTTGCTTTGGGAAAAGAAGTTATAGTTTAAATTGGACACTTGAAATATGCGGGGCATTTAGAAACGGTGTGGAAATTAAGTTTTGGCATATATGCGGTATGCATATTTGACACATGGGCATATTGAAATATTAAGGTGCATTAAATGTGGACTGGTCGACCATTTTACTTGCGACAGTGTTCAGTACCACAGGCCTGTGTTTATGGGAAGTGCTCATAATATATTTGTTATATTTGAGTGCACTAGATTGTGAATTATTAAACTAGCTTGGGATATATGCTGGGCTTATTAAGACCCTATAACAGTTTAATATTTTGGCGCAACTAGAAGTTTTGGTACATATGCTGTGTGCATTTTTTGATACATGAGTATATCTAATTATTGAGGTATATTAAACGTGTATTGGTCGACCGTTTCACTTGCGACAGTGTTCGGTCCTATAGGCCTGTGTTTTTGGGAGGTGCTCACAATATATTTGTTATATTGTGGTGCACCAGGTTGTGAATGAGTAAACTAGCCTAAGATATATACTGGGCCTACTAAGATTTTATAACAGTTTAATACTTGGGCACAATTGTATGCAGGCATTTTTGATTAGAGGACAATAATAACTGATGGCCTGCAGGACTGGGATTTTGGGATTTTGGGAATGAGACATTGAGCAGGGAAATAACTACTCTCATCTTCTTCTAGGTGGGAGTACTATTAGTACCTTGATCCCTATGTTAAGGAATCTGATATAACCAGTTACTTTATGGAAGGTTCTGAACCCTAATGACTTTTCATTTAATTGTTGTTTTTGGTTAAGGGAAGGATTATATACTAACTATTATTTCTTGGAACTGCATATGATAATACATCATTTTGGATTACAAACAAGTATACCTAATGGTATTATAGTTTTGTGGTATATGCTATGTGATTAGGTACATTGGCCTAAAGGTACTAGAGATATATATATAACAGTTTGAGCTATTGTAGTGAATATATAAGCTTCTTCACCCTTTGCTGCTATCAGTAAACAGCTTGTGAATGGAACTTATATTTATCTTATTATGACTACCTAATTGAATGAAGATATCATTGTTGTCCCTGAACATCTGATCACTAGCGGGATTAGAAGGGTTTTGACATTTTATAATAGTCTAATCCCTAATTGTTTGACACTACAACATTTGTGTTGGCAATCTAAGATAAAAATTTTGCTTTAGGTAACATTGCTTTGTAGTCGACAGAACATTGTGTATGAGTTTAAATTGTTGAGTTCCTTTAATGTATGCTGATTTTTGACTTCAAGTTGATTTAAATGTATATTTTATGTGTAAGTCTTTATTAACAATTTGTCTATCTGTATTGCTAATGTTATGTGTGGAGCTTTTCTCCCCGGGCCTCTACTGAAAATGGACATATATCCAGCTGGACTAGCCCGGTCAACAAATGTAAAATAAAATAAAATAAAATAAATGTAAATATCAGTAATACTACTATAATAATTCATACATTAGTCCTAATTGTTAGCAAGTACCAATCGCCTGTTTTTGTTTTTGTTTTTGGAAATGACCCACTGCTCGGTCCCCTGACCACTATTAAAAATTGAACTTTGACATATTTAGTCTTGTTGTGTGTGTCCGCTGGTTATATATTTGTTACAGATAGTATAATAAACTCTAATAAGAGTACCCAGTGATTGTGGAAAGGATACAATTGTAATATTAGCAGCTTGTTATTTGAGAAAACTTACACGAGTAGATGTTCTCATAAATCTCTCCAAAAGTATTAGATTCGTTTGCTGTATTTGGTTTATTCTAATTGTTGGTCATCTGTTATACACATCTGTACAAAACCTCTAGGGATTTGGGAGTATGGGACCACAGCAAATATAATGGTTGGATGTCTCCTTATTTCAGTAACACCTATAGCAAGGTGTCTTAGTATTTGATTCTTATGCTGGATAATGGTGATAACTTGTATTTGACAGGTTGGCTTATTGGGGCTGATTCTGTTGACTTACTGGACTCTGACTTTAGTATTTAATACCAGAATCAATCAAGTCAGGTTGGTTTGCTTTATCCTACATACAAGCTAATAGGGTCATACCAATATTGCTACATTTCTTCATTTTTTTATTGTTTTAATTTATGCTTAAACCCCCCTTTTTTAGGGACTTTATGGTAATGATATCTCTTCTTGATTTCCTTTTGTGCTTTCTGCCACCCCTGTGATTTCCTATTAGGGATGGGTGTTTGATTGTCCACTCTGTTTTGATGTTACTGGGTTTCTCCATCATTATATTATATTCTTGACTCCAAAATTATATTCTTTTGCGATTTGGTGCTCCACCAGTTTCTACTTGTAGTATACCTTAACATTGCTCACAACATGGATCTAAATACCATCCTTTCTGGATTATGTGCTGATCGGCAAGATATAGCAGTATTTGGCATTGATCAATTGCCAAGCAATGATCCAGTCAGTTCGGGTCAGACATCTGTGGTTGATTGTGATATGTTCTTCCACTCAATCACAAAAGCATTTAAGACCCTTAGATCAAACATTTGGCATCTCAAGTTATTTAAAGCATATTCGGCCCAAAATATGGCTCCCAGAGGCTTACGAATACGAACTCAACCTCTAGTTGGGAAGCCAGATGATAAACTTAATCATGATTGGCAAGAGGCACTTCAGACAGGATCCATGACATTTGTGAACATACTGTTACAATATTATGAGAGGACAGTGGATTCTAACATACTTGAAATTAAAAATATATGTTCAGAAGCTCAAAAGTTTGAATCCTCTACGAAATATCAGGACAACATCAAAAAACTGTCCTCGGAACTGATGGAGCATGAAAAAACTTTAAAAGAACGCAAAATCAAGAAGTTCCATCGTGATTTTTCTGACTATCAACGGGGTAAACCCTTTGATTTTAGCAGATCGGTCAGATTTGCGGATAATAATCAGGCTAAAACAGGGCCCAGTCGCACCAAAAAGAGACCACGATCAATTCTTAAAAACAAGGGGGATAGCTCATATAGTACATCTGGTGATGAATCCTCCCTTACGGATTTTGAGGGTCCAGGTGAGAGAACCTCACCTAATAGGAAGAGAACTAACAGAAGTTCCCCTTTAGAAGGGGCAAGGGACACCGGGGGGGCAGAAAGCACAGAAAGAGTGGTCACTCCGGTCTCCCTTCAAGGTCTTTTGGACAACTTCCTGAAATAGGAGACCCTTCCAAAACCACTCAGAATGTGTTGAATTTATCCAAGACTATATTAACGGATGAGCAGGTTGCACTGTTGAATAAAGGTTTGAACTTTATTCCTTCTTTTTTCAGTCAGGAATACCACATAGTACAGGATTTACATGATTTTTGTAGGATATTGAATCTTAGGCTTTTCTTTGAGGATAATAGGTCAGAACCGTCTGAGGACTTCCGTTTTGGTAGGTCCTCTTTCCAACCCCCTATGAGTAAACATGTATCCATTTTCATGGATTCCATCTTGAGGGATATTCACTTTGAAAACATGGGACATATCATGCTGGCTAGCAATTTATCGAATGATGACAGGACAGCCTTGAATACCTTGTGTGACAATAAAGATATAGTCATTGTCCCTGCTGATAAGGGAGGTGCAGTTGTGGTTTGGAACACTGCGGATTACATTCATGAAGGGTTAACTCAATTGTCAGACGCAAAGTGCTATATGCACATGTCTATAGATCCCACACCAGTATTTAAGGATGAGATTGACGCCTTTTTGCAATTGGCCTTTGAGGAAGGCATCATAAATAAGAAAAGCTTGGACTCACTTAAAGTGTCGGAACCGTCCAAACAGATACTATATCTTTTACCGAAAATCCACAAGTCCTTGGAAAAACCACCGGGTAGACCCATAGTATCGGGAATAGGCTCTCTGACTGAACCCCTATCAGCTTTTCTCACCAAATATCTTAAACCTTTGTTGGGACATATTAGATCTAGATTGCAGGACACTACACAATTTCTACAGTTAATTAGGGAAACCCAATTGGAACCTGAGTGGTACTTATGTACCTTGGATGTAAAATCATTATATACAAGCATACCCCATTGGGCGGGTCTCCAATCTTTACAATACTGGTTGGAAAGGGTAAACCTATATTCACCGGGATTCAATACCCTGTTGATATGTATGCCAGAGCATGTGTTGAATAAGAATGTTCTATACTTCCAGGGCCAATGTTATTGGCAGCTTCAAGGAACAGCTATGGGGGCATCATTTGCCCCTATATATGCTGACCTGTTCATGGCTTATGTTGAGGAATCTATGATCTATGATACATCACACAATATCTTTCAGGTTGAAATGGATATTTGGAGACGTTATCTGGACGACTGCTGGTTGGTGTGGCGGGCTGATGTAGGATACTTGCGGGAATTTGTTGAATATCTCAATGATAATGTCTGGGGACTTGAATTTTCTGTGACTTTTGATAAAAGTCCATCAATTTTGGATGTCACAGTGTACAGGAACCCAGACAATACTTTGTCTACGAGGGTTTTCCGCAAGTACCCGCAATACAACACCCTGTTACATGCATCAAGTTTACATCCCCGCCACACAATCAGGAGTATTCCAATATCCCAGTTTATACGTATCAAACGTCTCAGTTCCAACATGGAGGAATATCAATTGGCCAGTAGGGATCTCAGTCAGAGGTTTATTAACAGGGGATATGATGGATTTGATATTCTGTCGGCTCAGAGTAGAGCTAATCGTCTTGCGAGGGACGACTTACTACAATATAAGAATAAAAATAAAAATCCATCTTCTTCTAACACAAGTGTTAGGTTCATCACCACTTATAGCAGAAATATAAATATGATTAGAAACATCATAAATAAACATTGGAACATTTTATTGGCCAATGATAAGCTGCGAAGTTTTTTGGGACCCCGTTGTTGTCTTTTCTCATAAACGTGGTAAGACCCTAGGTTCCTACTTTTCACACTTTAAACATATGGCAAGTGGGGGGACTACTCACAAACAACTGACACTTCATGGTGATGAACTCATTGGATCGTTCCCCTGTGGCCATTGTGGTTCCTGTCAATATATGCTGAAATCCAAGGCATTTACCAGTCGTAATACTAGTAAAGTTTTTGATATTAAGATCTTTGGAAACTGCAGTAGCGACTGGGTGGTGTACTTGGCTTCTTGCTACTGTGGGGGATTCTATGTTGGACAAACTTCCAGAGCCTTAAGATTTAGAATGAACGAACATCGCAGTGATATCAAAAACCACAAGGAGACCAGTGCCCTATATCAACACACATTAAAACACTCCCAAGCGAGATTCACTTTTATGGTCATTGACCGCATTTCTGGGGATAGAACAAACAAACAAGGTTGGCATGGGCTATTGGATCGAAAGGAGAAACACTGGATTATTACACTGGGGGCTTTATTTCACCCGGGACTAAATGATCACTTGTAGGGAATATATTGAGTCAGTATTAGTACCTTCAACTATAGGACACCAAGTGGGGAATTTTCATTGGTCTCCCTTTACATTTGTTTAAGATTATGAATGTTAAAACATCCTGGCTCAATATTGAACAGGGTGTTAAGATTTCAAAAAATTTAAGTTGGAATCAGATATATTGTTAGTTTTTTCTTCATCTTTATATGGTTTGTAAATGGTGTCATTTATATAGGTGTACTAGAGACATAACAGCCCTCATCACTTTTTCAAGAAATGTGCAAGCCTTTATGTTCAGGCTGTAGATTTTAGTATTGTTGATCCTTTTTCATTGTATCCCATGTCCATTACAAGTTATATTCAATAACTGACCTATATTGATATATATATGTGGATAGATACACCGTAGCTGTCAAATATATGCTCCTTAAGATACAGCATGCAAAAATTTTTCCTATATCTATAATAGTTATCCCATGTCCATTACAAGTTATATATAATAACTGACCTATATTGATATATATATGTGGATAGATACACCGTAGCTGTCAAATATATGCTCCTTAAGATACAGCATGCAGAAATTTTTCCAATATCTATAACAGTCATTTAATAGCCATGGGTTTGTCAATTCCAAACTGTTATAAGCACGTGGGTGTTTCATTCAACATGGGAAGACTAATTAGATCCTAAGCATGAATACATTCCAGATTGAGAAGTTAGAACATAATAATAATTAATCGTATTATTTAATATTGATTTTTTGCATTTATTGGGTGGCCCTTTATCTTGTCTTGGACAGATACATAATAGGTGTCATGTTTATGGTGGACAAGTGTGAAAGCCATCATATTCAGGCTGCTATTCTCATTACTGTTGATCTAATTTTTGTTCTATGCTTATTATTTGCCTTGCCCACTACCAATCTCTATATATATACATTTTCATGTATACCAAATTTATTTGGTCTAACATATGCTCCTCTATGACATAGTATGTCTGAGTCCTTTGAACGTCAGTATCTGATATTTTTTATCTATGGTTTCTCTAACCAAGAACTGTGGAATAGCCTGTGATAGAGGCTCTTCCAGTATGGCATAATAAAAACCAATTTTAAGTATGAATATATTGTTATTGAATTTGTTAGAATATACTAATAAATTGTTTTGTTTTATGTAAGTAACTTGTTGGTTACTTTTTCATGTTATGGATGGAGCTCAACCGAGTATATATACCAATTTTTATTGTATATCTATATGATTTACTTTAAGTGCCCCAAACATGTATTACAAATAATTTTCATACTTATTAGTATTCATGGGCTCAACCTTTTGATTGGCTCTTGATATGTATTTAAAGGATGATTCAAATGACCTTGATTATACTGTTTTACACTGAAGAAGGCTGTTGGCCGAAACTAGTTTGTTTCATTTATCAGTATTTAATAAATATATTGAACTCTGTGCTGCCTTGCTGGTCTATTTGGAGTTTTCTGCACGTAGTTTGCAATCATCTGCAAATGTGGTCAGTCAGAGGCCCTTGATGTTGACCTTGTCTTCAGAGAAGTAGATGCCAAAAACGTCTTAGGTCCTATCTGTGAGCCAGCTGGCTATCCAGTGGGTGAGATACTGGCGTACAGAGCTAGAGCTTGGTAAAATGGGGCCCTGGGCAGAGTAATGAATCACCCAGCCATTCCAGTGTGCCATGGCTTGTCTATTTCTCACCATTTACCATAAACATTGTTCAAACCTGTCAATCTGCATACTATTTTCTTCTTTATCTTCTTTACTTTTACAAAGATTACAGAATGTTTGGAATTAATTTAAACTTTTACTTCAAAATTTATAGCACAAACATGCCATTTCCTAAGCAAAACAATACAGTCTCACAGTAAAACATACTTAATATGAACACTAAACTTCTCTGACTTCAAAATTCATACTTGTTGAAAAGACTGAAACTTACATTCAAAGAACATGCATCTGGGCAGTGGCAGATTTATCTTTGGGCTATTGTCAAACAATAGGCCCCTTCCACACATTTTTAGGGCCATGCATATATGCATTTGTTCTTTTATTCATCATCCTGATTGTATTAAATTGTATTCCTTGTATAATACAGCATTACTTGTTACAGTGTGTTTTAAATTTTTAGTTTTAAACATTTTTCCAGTAAGCAACAAAACAAAACATATGAACCAATAATGAAAAAAACTGTCATTTCAGAACATTTCATCCATAAAAGACAACTCAGACTTCTGTCATTGCAATCCACCAATATCACTCAATATGCACAATCTTTGCAGAAGTAAAATTTATCTGAAGAAGTCTACATTAAAGTGATCTGTAACTAATGAAGAGATTTCTGCTGGCAAACAACTTTACATTTCAGTGTTTCATCTACAATTTCAGTGCCTGCTTTCCTTGAAGAGTAAAGTGTCTATGTTGTATTAAAAAAATGGTAAGTTGATAATATTGCAATAGGGACTGACTGGTAAACTGACAACAGGTTCATAGTTATTAAGCATCTCATCCAAAGGAGGACAGACACAGGAGTGCACCACCCCTGACCCCCCTAAAGTGCATCATAGTATCAGCTATCCAACTACTCAGTGTGGAAGTAGAACTCACAGCCTTCTGCACCAAAGACAAGTATACTACCTGCTGTGCTACTAACACTGCTTTTAAATTCTTGACCACAAATACTAATGGTCATTTGTTAAATAAAACAGCTGCACATTGAAAATGACATAGCATGAGCAACAGCAAACTTCTCTTTCCATGAACCTCACAATTCCTTGCAAATACACTTAAGCTCACAATTCCTTGAAAATGCACTGAAACTCACAATTCCTTGAAAAGGCATTGAAACTCACAACTCCTTTGAGCAGTCTGGTAGTTGGTATAGACAATTCAGGCTCTTGTCCCTGTAAGAAAAGGTAAGAAAAGAAAAGGTGTTTTAGTTTGAACAAGTTAATTAACTACCCTGCCATCCCTGACTAGGGCATTACACACACACACACACACACACACACACACACACACACACACACACACACACCTCACACAGCAGCAAGGTGTTCCCGAGTTCACACACCTACCAAAAATGGCTCATCTCTCTCACTGCAGCAGGAAGGTCCATTCCAATGTTTAAATCTGTATCTGTGCATGTGTCATACTAAAGACACATGCACAGATGTAGAGTGTGTCCTTAAAGAAGAAATGCAATTATTTTTTAACTGTTTAATCAAAGTTGTGGCAGCACCCCAAGCCAGTGGATCCTAGGCAATTGCCTAGATTGCATAATGCTGGATGCAGCTCTGGTGGTTTATACCAAATTTTGTGAGTTTGTCTACAATGCCTGTGTGGAGTATTGTGTTGAATGCCTTGGCCTGGTCAAGGGAAGTGGAATATATAATTTTTGTCATCATCCATTGAGTTGGTGCCCCTCTTGAGAAGTCCACTAGGTTGAGTAGGCATGACCTGACCTTGACAAACCCAGACTGGGTTGTATCCAGTGTCTGAAGGTTTCCCATGTCAATTTTTATCATTTCCATGATAATTCTTTCCATAGTTTAGCATATGAGTTATGGGTCTGTAGTTACTGGATCTATAGATGGCCCACTTGAGCAGAGGGATGACAGTTGCAGTGGCGCAAAGTCTGTATGGATGTTACTCTTAAACAGTAATTCTAGTTGTCCTGATAGGTCATGTTTAATGCTATTTAGGAGCCATCCTGGAATATTATCAGGGACCACTGATGCTATGTTCTTGGCCTTGGATGGTGCATTGACAACCTGTTCCTTAGTGATAGTTGGGGGAGTTATGTTCAATGGGGTCCACTTAAAAATATCAAAAGCTGAAAATCTTGAAATTCAAAAGACTGAGTCCAAAATCTCGAAAGTTCAAAATATTGAAAGCTCAAAATACTGCATCTCATAATATCGAAAAAAAAATATAGGACACCAACATTTACTATACTCCAGCACAAGTACATACAGAAACAAATAAAAGACAAATTATATTAGTCTACTCCAACTATAAGCAGGGGGGCAAGCCCCCCCCGTACCTCCATGTAGAGGTTGCAACCCCAAACCCCTTGCTACTTAAATATATCAACTCTGATATCGCACTTCACTACACTAAGATGAGTTATGTTGTGGCATAGCAAATTAAAAGGGAACATGACTAAGGTTACAACAGGCAGTCATGAAGCACGTAATCTTGGGGTTGCTATATTTAAGTAGCAGGGGGTTTGGGGGGATGCAGCCCCCCACATGGGGGGGTGCAGGGGTGCTTGCCTCCCTGCTTATAGTTGGAGATGAGTAATATGTTTCTGTATGTAGTTCTTCTGTTTCCCAAGTTACTATTCATTGTTTGAAATTTATTCATGACTCTGTGGATGCCACTTCCAGAGCTGCTGCCAATGGAACTGTTTTAAGCAGATTTGACTGACTACATTCTGGGAACCTTACAGAAGATGTCAAGACTAAAATTTTGAATTCTTCTTTGAGTAGAAAAGTTCTTGGACTTTCTGCTGTAGAAGTTATCAAAAAGTGTGAAGAGAGGAAAGCTGATGTAAGGAATCACTCAGATTTTTCATCCCTCCTCCTTGAATTTTCCAAGGGACTTACTTTACTAAAAGGCAAAATAAACAGTCCCAGAAAAAAATGCTGGTAAGCAAACATTTAAAAAGTGATGGCAATGAGGTTTCAAAAAGAAAACAGCAAACTCCCAAAGCAAAGGACAGTCTAATATGTCAGAATGGCTATATGAGGGACTTTGTCCCCCCAAACCCCACCCTGGTATTCCCTTAATCCTCCCAGAAAGTCTGAACTTCCATTTCTTTCTTTGGTAGCAGACTGTTTCAGACAGATGGGTTCTGAATGTGATCCATCAAGGCTACAGATGGTAATAGAAGGTTCTTCCTCTTTTCCAGGGGATTCCTCCTCATCCAGCAGACCAGACTCTTCTCTTCCCTCCTGTCTTGTGCTTTCTCTAGGAATAATTGAAAATGATCCTCCTATTGTATTAGGAGAAAGATTTCATTCAAGGATATTTCTGATGCCAACAAAAGAAAATTCCTGGAGAACATTTCTGGATCTTTCCATCCTGAACCAGTTTGTGATAGTGCCCAAGTTCAAAAGGGTCTATATCACATAGTTGAAGTTACGTAACTTTGAACACCTAATGGTCGAACCATTATGTTCAAAGTTACATAACTTCGACTACCTAAAAAAAAAAACACAATGGACAACAAAATAAACTGTTGTAAGCAGGGAGAAAGCCCTCATGCACCCCTCCCCACACCCCCCGCTACTTAAATATACCAACTCCGAGATTGCACCACATTGAAGTGAATGGAGACCTCCGTCTATGGAGATTTCCATTCACATGCTCAAACATTTACAAATGTGATCATATGGTCTTAACCATATGTGGTTCGAACTTGTAAAAGTTCATTGAAGTGATAGGAACCCATTCAAAATACTGTTGTTTTACAAAATGAACACTTCTTCCTTAGTGGCTCTATATTACATTCCTATCCATCCAGAGTTCATGTGTTTCTTAAGGTTTTGTGTTTCTGGATCAAATCATCAGTTGTTTGCCTCACTGTTTGGGCTTTCCACTCCTCTATTATTGTCCACAAAGTGTCTAGCTCTTATGATAGCCCACTGCAGGTTGCAGGGTGCCTGCATCTTTCCTTATTTAGAAAATGTGATTATCTTTGCAGAGTCTTTTACAAAGTCTCAGGAATCTCTCTGTCTCTCTTGGCTAGACATCTCCTGCACAGGTTGGGATTCCAAGAGAAAGTTCAGATGCTTTCATTGATTCCTTCTTCCAGGACTGTTTTTTTCCCTGGGGTACTTGCTTGACATCTCAATACAAAGAGTTTTCCTTCCACATAAAAAAATAGAAATGCTTTTAAGTATTTTGTGGTATTTTCCAGTCAGACTTCCATCTCAATAAGGGAATTCCTCAGGTTTCTGGGTCTTACGGCTTCCATGATTCTGATGATACCTCTTGGAAAATTCCACATGAAAAAGATACAATGGTATCTGAAATGTCTATGGTTCCCAGCATCACCACCCTTTGACTTTTTCAAATCACAGTTTTAGGATTTGTAAATAGGGAGATTGTGTGGAGACACCAACTTTCTTTGAATCCAGGTCTCCCATTCTCCTTCTCAACTCCAGCACATGCAGTCACAGCAGACACCTCAGACTTTGTTTGGGAGAGCAGTAGCTATATGGGAATAATAGTGCAAGATCTTAGTAACAGAAAAAAATAGACCAGACATCAACATAAAAGAGATGTTTAGCTCTAATTACTGCTCACAGCTCTCCGAATCTTCTGTAGTCCCTGGAAACTCTTCAAGTGTTTACAGACAACAATACATAAACAAGCAAGGGGGGACCAGACCTTACCCTCTATGCAGAGTAACCGTGTTAGCATGGAATATAGCTTTACAGCACAATCTCACTCTACAGGCATCTTACATTCCATCAGAGCAAAACTGTGGCAGACAGACTGAGCAGGAGTAGGACAGATCTCCACAAATGGAAACGTCCAAGACTTGATCTATCTGCAGGGAAAATCTTTTTGCCACCTCTCAAGGCAAGCAACTAGAAAAATTCTGCTGCACGACTCCATGTAAGAAGACCTGGGAGACGGATGCATTTTCATTTCCTTGGTGATGAATGTTCATGTATGCTTTTTCACCCTTTCCACTGATTATCAGAGTGTTTCTGAAGATTCAGAAGAACTCCTCAAAGATAAATGTGGTGACTCCCTTCTGGTGTAAGCAACAGTGGTAATGGTTCTCCCTTCTTTTGGAAATGACCAGGAGCAATTACCACAAGCTTCCTTGCAGACTGGATTTACTCAAACAAGATCAGCGGTCTTTGATACATTAAAAACCCAAACAACTACAACTGACTGCCTGGATGATAAGCTTTTAATAAGTTATAGGCATCTTTTACAGAGGACATTCAGCAGGCATTAATGGAGGCAACAAAGACTGCTACTAGAAAATCATATAGTAAAAGTAAAAAGTTTTGAGTTGCTGCCAACAAAAACAAAAATAACAGTAACCATTCAGGGCAAGTGCTTCGCTGGTTTACTGTATTTGTGTGTGTTACTATACTATAGTGTGTCTTACTCCATCCTCAAACACACTAGCTACTACCTACCTCCTACCCTCTCTCTTATATGGATACCCAGTTCTCAACAACCTACAAACCTGCCTAAAATCTAAGCTCGAATCTTGCTACAACAAAATTGGTAAGTTCGCCGCCAATGGTAAATACTCTACTCATCATCGCATAACCCTTCACAATCTTAGTTGGCTTGAATTTCCACATCACCTTACCTTTATCTAGCTCAGCACATAAAATTATTCCTAGACCCATGGCCTGCCCTGCCTTAAATACTATCTTCCACTCTTACACACCATGCAGATCTCTTAGGTCTGAAAAAAGACAGCTTGTACAACAGCATCGTCCCATGAAATCAGCCGGACATAATCTATACTCCTTTTCCATAGATAAAATGTGGAACACCCTCCCTTTATCTTTAAGATCCAATGATGTACACACATCCTTCAAGCTCACACTTAAGGAACACCTTTCTAAATCCTGGATATGCTCCTGCTCAACCCCAGGCTGATACCTCAACCCATAACATGACACCTCCTCCTCCTCCCTGCTCTGCTACGCTTAACTATATCTGCTTTAACCACCTTACTATTCAGTCTTATTCTACCTGTCTCCCCCATGCTCGTACTCCCCCTCCCTTTTTCTCTAAAACAACCATCTGGACTACTTTACTTCTTCCCATTTTCTGCCCCAATACAAAATGCTGTGACTAGCACAGACTTTAAATGGAAAATTCAATGTAACCATCCTATGTTTGTAAACATTTGTTATATTTATGCTACTGTTATGCTGAATATTTTAGTCACTGTTAATGTGTATGTATATAACCATTTATAAATAACCATTTATAAAATCTGTGCTACTTTTTGTTGAAAATTTAAGTTACTGTTCAGTGAAAGCATATGTCAATACTACTACACTAATCAATTGGTCTATTATTGTATGTTTTATGGAGCTTTTCTCCCCAGACCTCCACTGAAAATGGATTCTTTATGGCCCAGTTGGACTTTCCCGGTAAACAAATGTCAAATAAATAAATAAAATAACACACAGAACTTCAGGGATCATAAACAATGTAGAAGAAAAACAATAAGAATATATTAGGGTGTGCTTATTACTTTAAGACTGGAAAATGGTGTAGTCATGATTTGATTGATACCAGTTAAGGTTCCCTATATAAATGGAGTGGTTTTAAGTGTATTTTATTGAATGGTCTGAAGAAGTGGGAGTTATTCCCATGAAAGCGCTTACCAAATAAAGTATCTTGATTCTACGAACTGAGCTGAACAGAAGCTGTTTTTCTTCATTGTTTATGATCCCTGAAGTTCTGTGTGTTGTTGTATGCTGCTATTTTCTTTGGGGTCATTTAACTCAAGCTGCATTGCTGTTTTTTTGTGTGTAAATAAATAAAATAAATAGTTGGCCATTTCAGAGAATTTGCCCATGGATCTCCCTGTTTCAATGCAATCATGTGAACATGTTTTTAAATGGGTTCTACATAAGAAAAGAAGCCTCCAAGAAAACCAGTGGCTCCTCCTTAGGATCTTAGTTTTATGTCAGAAAAACTAACTGTTGCTACATTTGAATCAGCTCATAAGGCTGACTTGAGGTTCTTGACATGGAAAACAGTCTTACTCATTGCTCAGACCTCTGCAAGAAGAGTATCTGAGTTGCAAGCTCTTGTGGTGGGTCGGCCTTATCTCATTTCGCACAGGGTTTCTTTCAGAACTAATCCTTCTTTTACACCCAAAGTGGTATCTGAGTTTACTTTTAGCCAAACAATCCATTTCCCTGTCTTCTTTTCAGAACCTAAAAATAAGGGAAAAAGAAGGATTCATACTTTGGATTCCACAGACAACTCAGGTACTGTCTTGATAGAGCAAGGTCTTTCAGAACTTGTGGTTAATTGTTCATTATTTTGAGGGTAAGAATAAAGGACAACCTGTGTCAAAACAGACTATTTCCAAATAGTTGTCTCAGGCTATTACCATTCATTATTCCCACCACAATAAGACTATTCCAGAAAGTGTCAAGGCTCACTCTACCAGGACTTTGGTTTCCTGTATGGCTTTTTGGAAAGGAGTGGATTGTAGGAATTATTCCAGAAGCAGTAACTTGATCCTCTATGCACACTTTTACAATGTACTATAAACTACATTCCTAGTCTAGGTCTAGCACAGGCTTTGCTAGGACCATTCTCCAGGGACTCCTGGACCGTCATCCTTCCTTTCCCCATATAACTTAGGCTACTACAGCAGGGATCAATATGAAGAACACAGTACAGTTATGGAAGTAAACATCATGACAGCAGATGTTCAAATGATCACTGCTGCAGTAGTTGCTCTCTCCCTCATTCCCCCTTATGTTTGTACAATTTTTGTCATGTTTCATTTCCTAGCATGGTCCCCTTAGGACTTTAGCCTCCCTCTCTGTTGACTTGATATCTCTAAAGAGTTTAGCACCCAAACCTGACTTTTACTCTGCTCAAGCTGCCTAATACTTTAGGCATGTGAAAGGTGACCCTAAGCATTGGAAGCTGGCTGCCTGTTATATCCTATGCAAGATACAACCCTTATAGCTTAGGCTACTGCAGTAGTGATAATTCAAAATTACATTTTATCTGTTTATTTGTATTATCACTACCTGATTAGCCCTATTGTGAATATTCTTATTACAGAAGGAACTGTAGGAGGAAATCCCCATATACACTGTAAGATATAAAAATTACATATAATGCAGCAAAGTGTTTCCCTTTTGAAATAAACGAGCTAAAATAATGAAGAAAATAGAATGGAACATTTGTTTATCTTGTATTTTAACTTCTCAAATCTGTAATCTGTTCAAATATTTGATTAATCTCTCTATTCTTCCTTGAGTAGACATTTATTAATTTTTTATGCTTGTTTACTAGGTAAGTAGGTTGGTGCAAGACCCTTTTCAGCCAAAGCCCAGGCTAAGAGGCATTAGCATAAAACACATTAACAGTGATGAAACAAAAGAAAAGGACATAGTTCAAAGCTTAAAACAAAGTACAGTGCATGAATAGTTATTAGGTCTAGGAAATATGTGCATACACAATGATGAAATCCAAAGTAAATGCAAATAAAATCAAAGGTCAACAAAGTCCGGTGTCTGGAGACTAATACATCTTTGGCAGTGATATAATTTTGTATTTATCTAGCAAGAAAACATTGCATGTTAGGCATAATATATGAACTATTACATGCCAGATATAATGTTAATCTGCTTGTATTATAAAATTAAAATAAAATTTGATACATGACTTGTAAGCTGAATACAGGTTGTATTAATAATGCTGACCTATTCATGAACTTTCTATAGAACAAGAAATTATTGGAGAATGCAGTTGTGTATTTTGTTTTGAAATAGCACAGAAACAAATGCTGGTGGCATTTGAGAAAGTGTAAATGTTCTTTTGAGTATGACTATTTATGTTTTAGTCTTAGAATGCAGTGTTTCCTATAATGCCAGTAATATGTTCATAACTGTACTTAGTTAATTTAATTTTGTCATTGAGTTACATTTTTCTTATCCCGCTTGCATTTAGAAATGTGATACTTATTCAAAAAAAGTACATTCCATTTGGCAAAGCCTTCATAATATTTCACATCACTAAAACAAAAATTGACTTGTACATGTGAATACAAGACAATGTTCATTTTTATAAATATGTTGGATGGTTAGCCTTTAATTCTGTAAACTCGTTTTCTACACTCCTTTTCATACTAAAATAGAGTATATATAAGAGATTTAGTTGTATTTTATCTTGTACAGACTTTTACAAAATACACTGTATGCAAACTTAAGGTAGTTAAGTATAAAATACCTATATTCTATTGTTATGAAACTCACAAAATCAGTTCTTCCTTGACATTAATAACTGTAACCACTGACATTGAATTATACCATATGGGCTACTTTCTGATGTTTTCAGTTATCACGTGTTCTAAATTTTCTTTGACAGAAAATAATTAAGATCAGACACAGTCAACCATTCAGATCCACATAGCACTATAACAGTCTGTACTTGAGAAAGCAACAGTTAAAACATATGGACTTAGTTTGATATGGCTAGAAGGAGACACCACAAAATATAGAACAGCTTATGTGTGCTATAGCGATCAATAAATCATTGCCTATAAATCCTATGTGTTAGGCAAATGAGCTTTTGTCTTTATTTTCCCAGGACTCTTGCTTTTGTAAGTGCCATTCTGCTAGGTATATGTAATCTATGCAGTAATTTTCTAGAATTAATAACTCAGGCTGTAATATTGGTGACATCACCTCCTGTTTCTGTTGGTCCTTTCTTCTAACCGGATATGTAGAATCATTTATAGGATCATAGGAGGTTACTAGACTAACAACCCAAGAGCCTTTTTAAGCCTATCAGTTCATGCCCCATTTTTTCCAATTATCAATGTCCATGGACTAGAATGACTTGGGTATATGTCTGTACCTTAGAGCATCTACAAACTACCCCTGTCCATAAGGGCTACAAGTGGCAAGCCAGGGATGAATTTACAGGAAAACACTGGGCTTCTCTAGGATTTGAACCTGGGACTTGTCATACCCAGAGCAAAAATCACAACAAGCCACATATACTCATATATATATATATATATATATATATATATATATATATATATAAGGGATCTGTGATAACTGTTAACTGTATTATTCTCATGGGAAGTGGATATACCACAAAGTGATACACATATTCACACACACACACATACACATACACACATACACAAACCGACACACACAAACCTTTTCATTGTTAGGTATTGAACCACTTACCTATCTAGGTTACACAATGTAGAGAGTAATCTACTAGTTGCAAGCACTACAGGAGAAGATACTAAATGTAACAAGTGATACATACATTCTCATACATACAGACACACATAAAAGTCTTTCACATTGGGTATTGAACCTGCTACCTCTCTAGGTCACAGAGTCAAGAGAGCACCCTACTAGTCACAAGCACCACAGGAGATGAAAAAAATCCATTGAAATCTGCTGACTGGGAATCAGACCTGGGCCATGGCAGTCAAATCAATGAATCCTGCTCACTAGACCACCAAGGATGCCCTAAATAAGCCTAAATACTGTTTACATTTTGGAGACTGTTAAAACTTGGAGTGGTATTTATAGTCAAGGATTGCATAAGAGTATAAGTGGAATTCACAAACAGCAGCACTGTGTAGAATGCAAATAGGGTATGCTTGAGTACAGCATCACTGATGTTCAGATATATGCAACTTGCAAAGAAATGTCCAACCAAACTATACTGTGCTAGTCAGAGAAAACTGTGAAAGAGAAGTTCTGCACAGGTACATGACAGGTGCATACATGTGAAAGTCTGCTCTAACTTCAGTTTGCTAATTTATCAGGCAAGCATGGACTTTAGCTAATATCATTATACTTCACTAAGAGACATTGTGCACACCTTGGCATAGTGGTGGTGTTCTCCTGCAGATAAACCCACTGCACAAGCAGCCTTAACATGAATGTGTCCAATGATGCATGTCAGATTATTTGACTTATATGAATGGGAAGAGAACAGATATTACAGTAGGAAAAGGGGGAAAGAAGATAAGGGAAACACAGAATGACAACAGAGGACTGAACAGGAGGAGATGAGGGAGAAGACAGAGCATATTACCTTTGGGAGGTAGGCACTGCTTTTTTTGCATGGTATACAGGGGAAGAGGAGAAAGGATACAGAGATGGATGAGTAGGGACATCAATAAGGAAAGACTTAAAGATTGAAATAAACATAAAAACAGGCAAGACAAACAGTAGTGGGTGATCACACAACAGGCAGGGTTCACAAGTAAGACAGAGATGAACATCTGGTGATAGGAGGAAGGATGTGGGATGGACATTACAAAGTAGGGTGGGTATACAGATGATGTGGATAGGAGAACATGGGGCCAGCACACTATCAATCCAGCCTGGAGACCACTATTGAGAATACGGCCCTGGGATGTCAGGACAGGCAGTCCCTCGTGTTGAGACAGAGGCGTCAGGGGATCAACTGATCCAGCCATCTAAGGCGAGTAGTCAGGTTAAATTTGATGTCTTCCCATACTGTCAAATGAAAGGGAATATGAAAAAGGGCATTTATAGTATAGACACTGTCAAAGAATAATAGCATAATGACCTTGCATGCAAATGTCCTGTGACAGCTACAAACCTGCTGAGGGACTTAATGGCATGGGCCACCTTCTGAACTGTAAATCTTGACAGTATACCCACAAAGAGCTTGCACATGTATTGCAGCCTACCCATCAAAAAAAGAAACAGTAGATGACATTAAAATATGTTGGGCAGCAAAGGTTATACTACTGTATGTGTAAGTATGATCCTCCCAACATGATGTCAGTTGTAACTTACCACTGGCTTGACAAGTAGGCATAAAATGAAGCAATATATAAAAGTGCATCCTGCTGAGTATAGTTGCATGCAGACCAATACAGTAAAGAAGACTGTTTAGGACAGTAATGACCAGATGTAAACAAAAAGAAAAAAAGAAAAAAAAAACAACTTTAAATATATTTTTGTGTACTATACAGGTAGCCATTGCTTGGCATGGTAGCAATACAGTGAAATACTCAATTACATAGCATAAAAGTTTTGGAAGAGAAAAGTAACAGAATAGAAAGATACCTATTGTATAAGCATGGAATTGCAGTACTGACAGCAAATGGAAAAAATGTACATTCCATTTAGCAAAGCCTTCATATTTCACATCGCTAAAACAAAAATTGACTTGTACATGTGAACAAGACAATGTTCATTTTTATAAATATGTTGGATGGTTAGCCTTTAATTCTGTAAACTAATTTTCTACATTCCTTTTCATACTAAAATAGAGTATATATAAGAGATTTAGCTGTATCTTATCTTGTACAGACTTTTACAAAATACACTGTATGCAAACTTAAGTTAGTTAAGTATAAAATACCTATATTCTATTGTTATGAAACTCACAAAATCAGTCCTTCCTTGATATTAATCACTGTAACCACTGACATTGAATTATACCATATGGGCTACTTTCTGATGTTTTCGGTTATCACGTGTTTTAAATTTTCTCTGACAGAAAATAATTAAAATCAGACACAGTCAACCATTCAGATCCACATAGCACTATAACAGTCTGTACTTCAGAAAGCAACAGTTAAAACATATGGACTTAGTTTGATATGGCTAGAAGGAGACACCACAAAATATAGAACAGCTTATGTGTGCTATAACTTTCAATAAATCATTGACCCAGGAAGTTCCTGTTCCACTTCTGCCAACCACTCTACAAACTGATTAGGCTACTTTATTTGCAGTCCAATAAATCTGTGTTAACACGTTTCAATAGTCCTGGGTATCCCAGTCTCCTGGCTAAGCTGGTCTGCCAGGTCAGTGCATGCCAACTTTCCTGAAAGGACCACCTTGCCCTGCCTGCAACTTCTCTATTATACCCGCTTGTATACAGACAGAGGAAGATTATTGTTTCTTTCAGGCACCAGCTTGAGAATCAACCCTAGGCTCTCAAAGAAGTCATCTTTGCTGTCCAAAGTCATGCATCAAAATGGTAGAACTTCTATAAAAGTGAGACTGCTAAGGTATGACTCATGCCTACTGCAATGCGATTATAATAAAAGCAGCTCAGGTTAGTTGCGAGGGTGTGCACTGATACATGAAGCATGGCCAAGTACATATAGATGTCAGACCAATACACATGCTTGTACTGCATTCAAACTTACACAAAGCTGCATATGATGATGAAGAGATGTAAGCATCTGGGCAGTAATGTGATTCATGCAGCTTTTTTTGCAAAAAAGCCTAATTTACATAAGAACACCAAATGCTTTACTAAATCTGCTGAAATGTCATGTGAGATGCAATTTTGAGGGATGATGTTTACAGTATTTCTGTGAGTTTCATTGGAAAGCAAAAGTAAACGCCAAAAATGTATTGAAACTGAAATTACAGAAGTGTTAATGTGAACATATTCAGGACAATTCCCCCACAGAAAAGACAGGACAGAAAGAATAACTACTTTACCGGTAAGAAAACTGCTATAAGGACAATTACCAACTGTCACCTAGAAATGTGCGTCTATACACCTAGGAATGTTTTCATCATGTGCTCCAGGAAGCACTACAATGTTTTTCAATGTCCTTCGCACCTGGCAGTAGAAACGCACAAGACCACTGTGCACTGACATGATTAAATCTAATTAGCTAACTAGTTATCATGACTAGTTAACTTAATTATACAACAGCTGCAGCCTCAAAGAAAAGTGCCACCACCTTACAAACCATCTCTAATAAAATCTTCCATTTCACTGCTAACTCCCCCAATAATGAACACCACTGCCTAACTCTTACCAAAGATAAATGGCTCCCAGTACATTAGAGAGCAAACCTCCTACTAGGATCATTAATTCACAAAGCCCTTTCTCTTGAGACATCATTCTCTCTCACTCATACAATACAATCTCAGGGGTATCTCTCAATCTCAACACACCCTACTAACGACCATGTATTCTCCACCCTAGCACTTAAACTATGGGACTGCATTCCTCTCTGAATCTGAGACATCCAAAAGTACTCTGACTTGAGACTATTGCTCAAGGAACACATCTGTACCCAAGCGAAGTATAGCTGCACTCACTCAGGTCATATTACATGAACCCTGCAGCTCTCTCATACATCCCCGTATCCCAATGTCATCTTGTCATCCCCTTTACTTACTGCCTCTCATTCATCCTACTTCCCTCTTCTCTTTGCATCTCTCAAACTTCTTCTCCTTTCTACTCCCTTCCCTCTACAAGGCTCTCACACCTTTGCTCTCATTTCTCCCCATGGTATCCTGTCTTGCAACTATTCTTACTTGCATGTTCTAATGTCGTCATACCTTGATATATAATGATATGCTGCTATCCATGTAGCATAAGCCATCTCAGTCATTATGACTATATCTTATCTGTAAAGCTCTGCTGAGCATAATTCCATTTTTTCATCCATGTTTTCATCATTGTTAACTGCTTTTTGAACTAAATGTTGTAGCATATTCTTGCATCTGTAAATATGAATGTGTGTATGTATGTATATCTTATGCGATCCTGTTCACCCAGTCTGTGACTACAAATGGTCCAATGAGATCAATTCACTACCCCAGTAAACATCTTTAAAAAATAAATAGACACACACAATGTCAAACACCTTGCAGGCCACACATTCAACAATCCCTGCCACATGATACACAACAGTTAAGTGACACATACCATGTAGTTTTAAGGTACTGTACTATATGGCACACCACTCTGTTTAAATACTGAAAGACATGCATATACATGCACACAGCTATGCCGACAAACATCATTGTTGCTATTCAAAGCTGGACAGTCACATAATAGCATTAGGCAGAATTAGGAAACATAGGGTGCAGGCTATGCTCAAGTTAGCGTAGGACACTCCCAAGCTAGAAATACCCAATGTGTTACTCCTAGATTCAACATGTTACAGCAGCAGGGAACAAGACTGTGTATAACTTAAATCCCAAGCAGAACCACATACTCATAGAAACACTTGGGCATATAGTAAATGCCTATTTGGAAAAGGGAGTCTTACACAGGAAGACAATGCTAAACTATGGAATCAGGTGCTAGCAGACATAAATGCCATTAGAGGATGAAATCATACATCAGCACAGTGTAGGAGAAAGCTAATGACATGGTGAATCATGCCAGGAGTACAACAAGGCAGAATGCAATTGCTCATAATGCCCCTGTTGGGGGTCCTTCCTCCAAGCAAACTTGAACCTGTTTAGGAAAATTCAGTATCCCTTTACAGTGATGATTATGGTGGTGACGGTAATGACAACATAGGTACTGTTCAAGGTGGCATGCAAACTAGCAGTTTGGTCCACCCACCAGGAATGCAGCAGCTGATGGAGCAGATCAGCATTTTCAGTTGGTAGCTTGGACGCTGGGAGAATTAACGTAGTTGTAGTCAGATTCCATTGCTGCAGACCTGTTTCAATGTCTCTCCACCAAGTACTTCAGGATTATGAATAGCTCTTGAACCCATAGAAATGTCACATGGTATATCTGTACTGCTCAATGTATATCTATAGACCATTCTTCTGATAAGACATTAAACCAAGTTTCCATCTGCCTGAGTTGGTGACAGCTCAGGTAGATGTAAAATATCTGACAGCACTTATTGAAAAGTATAGGGGCCCTTTATTTAACATGACATAAAAAACAAATATTTACATATTTACAAAATGTACATATTTACATGCACGTATGCACACTTTTCTATTTTTTTACTATTTATCATTTTCTTATAACATTCTCATTGTTATTCTTCCATAACTAATCCCCAGTCCTTCCTTCTTCCACAGCCATTTTTTATTTTTGCAATAAATCTGACAAAAATGAATGTACCATTAAACAAAATTTCATTCAAAATTTTATTCCAAATAACTATATTACATAAAATCAATTCTTATCTATCCTTTTTACATATTCTTTCATCTTGTTTTTATAATATCTATATATAATTATATTCATTTTGTCATTAATGTTGTTAAAAAATGATTCTGCTCCTTTTCCAGAGTTTCACCACTCTTTTACATTTCAAAAAACATGCTCTGTTGTCTGCTCCTCCCCACAAAATAAAAAACGCTCTTTTAAGTTTATTTTTATATGGTATATTCCCCTTTACTGGTAACTTGTTTATTACCAGTCTCCATAGGAAAGCCTGATAATCTGTTCTCTCAGAACACCATTTAACATTACTTTACTGGATTTAATAATTTCTTCTGGTAAATTTCCTATGGATTTATGTAATAATATTATTTTATTGCATTATTATACCACATCCTTCTAGTTTTCTCTGTATCAGCAATTTTTATTTTCCATGTTATTATTTTTTCTTGATAGTTTTTAACATCATTTGCTTATTCTTTTTCATATTTTTATCATCTCCCAGAACATTTTGTATTTAAATTTAGTCATTCTCAATATTACCTTCTCATTTTCTTCCTTTATACACATTAATATTCTATAAAACTTTAAAGAAGCAGAATAAATAAATGGATTTAGTAGTCACAATCCCCCTTCATCTTCACTCATTTACAATGCATCATTTTTCACTGGGTTTAACCTTGAACCACATATGGAAGAAAATATTGATAGCATTATTTTCTTTTCACCTTTTTCTGAGATTATATAAACATTTGACATATATGCTATTTTCTCATTAATACAGAATTCCCCATATAAGCGTTTTCCTGAATGCTAATATATATATATCCTCCACAGAAGACATATTTCTTTATTTTTTTTATCAAACCCTCCCATTCTATCAAAACTACATTATTTTCCTTAATTTTATTCCTAACAAAAATGCATCATTTATTTAAAAATGCACACCTCAATTTTCCAACACATCACCCAAACCCTTACTTTATTCAGGGTATTCGCATTTCCTTTAAACATTTTCAGACAAACCAAAACTTCCTTCATCCATATTTCATTCATAGCAACAACCACTATATCATCTGCATATATCAAACTACAGGAATCACCACCTTCTTCTGCATCACAAATCTGGCATCTTTTATTTTATAAGCTACTTCACTCATTATCACATTTATTACCAATACCACACTTCATGTATATTTCTAAATCAGCTACCCATTCACTAAGATTCTTACACTATTATTTTGATATGCTGACATACAAACTCTCCTAATTCTATCATCTATTCCATATTTCTCCATAACGTCCCATAAAGGAACATGTCTTAATGTATCAAGTGCCTTGCTAATATAAGCTACCATAAGTTTCACATCCTCCCTTTTACTTCTAATATCATCTGCAGTTTTTCTCACAACCAATAACAATTCTTGATACCCCTTCCCTTTTATACCATATATATTTTCTTCCATAATATCCCTCATCCTTCCTTCCATTCTCATCTATATTATTCTCATAAACATTTTATAATCTGTGCTATTTTATGTGATGGGTCTGCATTTCTTTTTCATTCCTTCCATCTTCCTTCATATAAAGTTTAATATCACACTATATAATCTTTTTTAAACAAATTCTTCCTTCAGCCATTCATTCAGCACATTTACAAAATACCCTCTTTACCAGTTCATTAAGTTCTTATACATTACATACTCCATACCATTTGGGCCTGAAACTCAATCAACATTTACTTTCCTAAGTACTTCATTCAGGTCACTAACAGTATATATATTTTTCCAAATTCTTCCTTAACTCATTCTGGATTTCTTTTTTTTTACTTTCCATTCTGACTTATTTTCCTTATTTTTACTCTTAAAACAAATTTTTCATATTGTACTACAATACTCATAATTTGTTCTTTTGCTCTTTTTACCTCTCCTTTTACATTTATTTCCCACATTGTATGAATTTCCTCCTTTACTATTTTACCCAGATATGCAGATACTTTCTGCCTTCTCCCTTGTACATAATATCTCTGCATAAATGGTAATGCCTTATTTTTTCTTGATGTCTTTTATGTGTTTCTTTTTCCATATCATAATACTCTCTTGTATTATTCTCTAAAGTCTCTAATACATTTCTATATATTTTCCAATACTTTCCTCTCTCTTCATCTTTTACACCATCCTGCCAATGGAAAAAAAAACACTTTTTATACTTCTTTTTTAAATTCAATCCACCATTCAGACCAGTTTTTATAGAAGTCCTCCATGGTTATATGATCCTTCCATAACTGCAATACTTCCCACTCTCAAATTCCGTCCCATAATTTCTCATTTAATCTTTATATTCCCTTTCCTATTTTAATATTCTCTTTCTTTCATCGCCTCCATCCATATTGCTAAATGGCCTGAAAAACCTAAAATAACTATCTCCATCTGCTACCCAAAAGCCTTTTGATAATACAAAATAATAAATTTCAGATCCAAGTACCCCCTTTGTATAAGTCCATTGACATTTGATCCACAAAGTTAATTTACCATATTTTATAACTTCCTATATTTTAACACCATTCCCTTTTTACATTTCCCCCTTAAATCACAATTAAAGCCCCATGCAGTTATAATTTTCATGTTAACCACCACATAGTCTAATATTTGATGAAACAGATTATCTCTTTCCTTGTTAGATATATCTATGTCTCTCTTTATATATATATATATATATATATATATATATATATATATATATATATATATATATATATATATATACACATACATACATACATACATACATACATTTAATGCTGTAATTTTAGAAACGTTTTCTCCACCTCACATCCACAATAGTTAACCTTACCATACTTACCAAACATTACATCTAGTATTTTCACTGTTTTGTCACACAATACAGCCAGTCTAGAACAATGTTCACTTCCTAAGTTACATATTATATTTCCGGCCCACAGTTTTTCCTGTTTGCAGTCTTTCTTCACTTGTCAGGAATCTCACATCTCCTAACAATGTTTATTTTGCACAAAAATATTTTTCTTGGTAACATTTTATTTCATTTTTTCTTTTCTCTTTTTTACCAGATCCCAAATTTTATCATACTTATATTTATAATAATCTCTTATCTTTTTATCTATCCACTTTAACACTTTGTACACATTTAATGAAGCAGCAAATACCACTGGGTTAATTAACCCTAAGTCTCCTTCTTCTTTATTTACATATAGAACTTCTCTTTTTAATTGGTTTAATCTAGAACCCCATATAAATAAACAATATCTGCAATAATTCCTTTTTAAACACTGTTGGCAACATAAATACATTTGCTAAGTATACTATTTTTATCATCAGTACTGAATTTATCAAGTAAGCCTTTTTCTGAATGATAATTTATATGTTCTCCAGAAAAGACAGGTTTGTTTTATTTCTTCTATTGTTTTTCCAGTTGAATTCTACTTACATCTTTGTTCCCATATTTTATACCCTACGCAGAAATTTCATTAATTGTAAAATATATACCCCTATCCTTATTACATCGCCTAATCCTTTACTTTTCAATTTATTTAAAATCATCCCTATTCACTCTAGACACTCATTTGTGTCAATTATTACTTTTATCCAGTGTGATGATCCACCACTGATAACCAGTAATCAAGGAGCCTCAATCTTCACCACAAGCAACAGTGGGGATGTTCACTAGGAGGCTAACAGGTACACACAGTATTTCCGGATGCAGCTGTCTACATCAAGTGCAATTTCCCTTAAGAGCACACAGAGAGCACAGTCAGTCCAGGGCCAGTTTCTCACTCTTTCTCCAGATCCCCAATAAGACTCCCCACTAGCACAGCTACACAGTTGAGATCTCAACTGAGTAGCCAAGCCAAGACCTCCAGCACCTAACTGTCCAACCAGAGCTTCGTGTCCCTGCCCAAGTAGCTGACACACACATTCTTTGAGGTTTGATTTATACACACACACACACACACACACACACACACACACACACACACACACACACACACACACACACACACACACATCTGGGAAATGCTGGCACAGGTTTTCTAGCTATGCTCGCTTCTGTCCAGACTATAAGGTAGTTTTCACTGCCACCAGTCACTCCTGCCAGCTACCTCAAGGCTCTTCCAAGGGTACCCAATATACTGAATGATATTAATATTAATACAAATGGTAGTTTGACCAAGAGCAAGGCTATTAGGAGTGGCCCACACATCATCACCAAATAAATATGCAAGTACTCTCAAAACTTAAATATCTCTACACAGATCAGCCATAATGAAAAGTTTATATATATTTAATAATAAATAATAAAATAACAAGACAATACTAAATATACATTTACAGGGCCATCAGAGTTTTAAAAACACAGGAAATATTTAAAATAACATTACAATGAAGGCTCACACAAATAAAGAAAAACAAAATCTAAACTAAGCTTTGCTATATGCTACACTGTATCTAAGAGAATTACTATACCCTAAAAACTTACTAATAGAACAAGGCAGATGTGGTGAATGGTTTTGTTGTTGTTGTCAAGTCCAAGAAAGAATGCAGAATGATATGTCTTACTAACAGACTTCTCAAAATAATATCTGAAATATTACTGCTGGGATAGCTTGCAGAATGACATAATTTCTGGTCACCTGGCAGCTAGTTCCCAGGCCATACCTCCCATTGCTGTCAGCTGGCAGTATTTAGCATCTACCTGTAAAAATACATAGACAAGTGCTTTTGCTCAGGCCTTTGGCAGATGCTGGAAGTCATAAAACAATTCCTTCATGCTTCCAGACTAGCAATTAGTTCACTCCAAAGACAATACAGATAGCTTCCTAGTACAGGCTTTGTGTCTCTAGCTGCATTGAAAACTTGAGAGATACCCTCTTTATGGTGTAGCCTATAAAGTTATTTAATTTCAAATATTTTTCTAAAGTTTACTGGACTGAGGTTAACCCACTGTATTCTAGTTTCCACTTAAAATATATACATGTAAACAGTTTCAATAGTGCATGTAGATTTCTGTTCTCTTCCAGTAGGGCATGCTGTGGATACATCTTAAACATAGCACTTTACAAATACCTTTTCAATGCAAACATCTGTACAGAGCAGTTTTATATACATGACATGCAGTTCTCATACATTTATAACACAAGCAACGTATATAAATTTGCTTGATATTCACAAATGACATATAATTACTTACAAAATTCCAGCTAGCTATGCTGGCTGTGCCTTCTTTCGTCACATCCAGATTTTGTTTTTTTGCAATTATTATAATGTCATCTGCATATGTTAATAGGACTGGAATTTTTAACCCTTCAGGTGTTATATACCCCTCCTCCTTTATGTTGTAATTTATTTCACATACAATCACATTCATAATTAATGCAAAGAGTATACAACTCATTGGGCATCCCTCTCTTGCACCACTCTTCATATGTACCTTGTGACTTAACCAGACATTTGCAATTATTCTTACTTTATTATTACTTTACACTGACATACATAATTTCCTAACTTTCTCACTTATATTATATCCTTTCATTATCACCCATAAGATTTCATGTCTAATTATATCAAATGCCTTATTAAGGTCTCCTATCATGATTTTCACTTCTTCTTTTCTATTCATATCATCTATAATTCTCTGTCATTAATAATCCTTGACAATTATTCCCCATTATACTATATATACTGTCTTTCATAATATTTTCCATTTTATTTTCAAATCACTTTTGTATTATTTTCATAAAGATCTTATAATCATTATTATTCAATACTATCATTCTCCATTTTAATTGTCTTCTATCTTCCTTCCTCCATATGAATTTAAGCATTCCACTGCATAATTCTTTATACATAAAACCTTTATTTAGCCATTCATTCAAAATCTTTAAAAAATATTTTTAATTTTTTATACATGTCATACCAAAGTCTATCTGTTCCTACAGCCAAATCTATATTTACTTGTTCTAATACTTTATTGAGCTCATTTAAAGAAATCTCCTTTTCCAACTCTTTAGTCTCTTTTTCTGTTAACTTTTTTACTTTCCATGTATTTTTCACTACCTTCTTTTTTCTTTAAACATTTCTTGTACATATTGTATTACACTATTCATAATATTTTCCTGAGTTCTATTTCTTCTGTTATATTTTTTATTTTTCTCATTACACTACCATCTTACTTTATTAATCTGCTTAAATAACTCAATACTTCTTCTCTTTTTATTTGTAAAATATATTTGTTTATAGGAAAATTATTGTATTTTTCTTCATTTCTTTCATATAATTCTTTTTCTTTGAGAAAATGCTTTCTATCATTATGTTCTAAGTCTTCCAATGCATCCTTATGTGTTCTTTTGTATTTTTCTTTCTTTACTTTTCTCACATCATATTGCCACTGTAAAAAACATTTTATATTTTTCCTTATATATCATCCACCATTCAGACCAGTTTTCTCACAGTAATGTGATCTTTCCATAACTGTATTACTTATCTCTTTCCTTCTTCATTCCATGCATTCTCATTTATCATTTTTATTCCCTTGCCTATTTTTATATATTCCTTGTTTTCTTTTATCTCTAGCCACATTGCAAGATGATCATAAAATCCTGTTTCAACTACCCCCCTTCTCCTATAACTAAACCTTCTGATACTATAAAACAATCTGTTTCAGTTCTATGCATACCCCTTTTGTAAGTGCCTGGAGTTTTGTCCCAAAAGTTTAACCTACTATCTCATAACTTCTGATATTCTTCTCATGTCATTTCTTTACTTTTTATGCTTGCCTCTTAAATCACAGTTAAAGTCTTTTGTTATTCTAATATTCATATTTATCACTACATAGTCTAAAATCTGATGAAATAAGCTTTCCTTTCTTTATATTTTGTATGTAATGTTACATTCTATATAGGTTCATAGGTTGGTACTTGGCTATCGGCCCTAGGGCGTATACAAGCCTAGCCATAACAATTCCCTGGATATTTCTTCCCACAATATTTACTTCCCTGGACCCCTGTCTAGCATGGTGATTCATGTGATCCTTGGGGTGAATTTCCTATCTCCCATCCAATTGTCAAGGTTCCTCTTGAAGAGGGCCAAGGAGGTGCTCTGCTTGACATGCATGGGCAGTCCACTCCAGAGAATGGGGAGTCTCTGGGTCAGGAACCTATCCCTCCAGCATGTTCTGTTCATTGTGATGACAAGGTTTAGATCTCTGGAGCGTGTGGCTCTGAGGGATTGGGACTTCTTTAAGTGGAGCATGTCCAAGAGCTCAGGGTTTGACATGGCCTTGTATGTTAAGCAGAGATCACCTCTGAGTAGATGATATGCCACAGAGTATAGCTGGAGTTTTTTAGACGGTCAGCATATGGCATCTGCTTCAGGCCTGTGATTCTTTTAGTGAGGTATTTCTGCAGCCTTTCCAGCTGTTGCAGATGTATTTTGAGGTACATACCAAACAGGGCATTGTACTCAATAATGGGTCTAATGAGGGATGTGTACAGTGGGACAATGACCTCCTTTTTTCTGGATGAAAAGCCCTTAGTGATGAGGTGTGCCACATAGAAGGATTTTCTGACTGTTGTGGAGATGTGGTTATTGAAGGTGAGACCACTGTCCATCTGTGCCCGTAAGTCTCTCATCACACTTTTGGTGTTTAGTGTACTGCCACCTATGTGGTAATTCATGGGTACATGTTTCTTCTCAAAGGGGATAACTATACATTTCCTGGCATTAAGCTTGAGCCCATGGCTCTGGCACCAAGTATCTGTTTCTGTAAGGCCCTTTTGTAGAATATCCACATCATTTGGGGATTCAATAATGGCTCCCAGTTTGCAGTCATCTGTGAACTTTGTTAGCCAGAGTCCCATAGTGTTGGCCTGTACTTCAGAGAAGTAGATACCAAACAAGAGTGGTCCCAGGACTGAACCCTGAGGTACTCCACTTGTTACTTGTCTGGAGCTAGATTTGGAGTTGGCTACTTTTACAGTCTGGTTTCTGTCAGTAAGCCAGTTGGCAACCGATCGAGTGATGTAGAGATTTATGCCCAGCCTAGTAAGTTTATCTATGACTGCAGAGTGAGGGATGGTGTCGAAGGCCTTGGTGAGGTCCAGATAGGCTGTGTGGACCACCTTACCCCCCCCGTCCACAGCTCTGGAGACTGAATCAAAGAAGTCAACCAGGTTCAGGAGACAAGATCAGCCCACATTCTTTATATTTTAAATCTACAATGATTAATTTTCCCATTTTTACTGAAGTTACATATAATATCGTTACTGTATTTCTACAGAATACAGCTATTTCAGAACACCTCTCATTTCCCAAATTCAAGATTATCTTTCCTCCTCATAGTTTTTCTATTTGTAATTTTTATTCATTTGTTAAAAATCTTGTGTCTTCTAATATAATTACACCTGTATCACATGTATGATGCCACTTCAAAAACCTCCATTCGTCCTACTATATTCTTAATACTATTCACATTAACAGAAAACACTCTAAAATTTTAATTTTCTCTTTTCCCTAAATTCATGGTTTCATATGTTCATAGCTAATTACTAGGCTGGCCACCTTAATGGGCCATTAATGGGCCATTCTAAGCCTAGTCAATTTCCCTCCAAAAGGTGAAAATCAAACCTTGTACTTTGTGCCTGTGAGTCAAACACCTTACCCATTATACTAACCACCAACCATCAGCTGTATATATTCTTTTTTCATCCATTTCTTTTCATTTTTCTTTTGTACTTGTCTCTTTAAAATTTCTTTTTTTCTATTTTACCTTTTTACCAATAGAAATTTTTCTTTTTTTACTATCTCCCAATTTATGTCTTCTTCCTCACTTTTTAGAGCCTTCTCCTATATCCTCTTTAATATTTTTATTGCCATCTAATTTTTCTTCTATTTCTACTACTTTTAAAATGTCTTCTCTTTCTTTTTCTTTTTCTTATTTTTATTTTCATTTTTACAATCCATCCATAAATGTCCAATTGTGTTACATTTATTACATTTCAATTCACATTTTTTGCATCATGTCCTATTTCCCCACAAGTATGACATTTTCTTTATCACAGTTACTTATCAAATGTCCTTTTCCACAAAAAACATATGTTGGGTTTTATGACACCCATATTCCCCTCCACATTTATCATGCTTAGTGCTTCTCAGTTAGAGCGTCTTCTGTGTGGCGACATGCGTGAATGGGCGTTCCTTCGTTGAAGGTTGTGCGTCAGGCCCGGCAAGTCGGCACGTAAAAAAAAATCTACTGCCAATCATTAGTGGACCGGAGTTCCGCTGTGGCGACCCCTAACCGGGAAAAGCCTAAAGACACAACAAGTGCATGAACATTTTTTTCTCTTTTAATTTTTAACACAATATTACAGTCCCATCTGCCATTCCATAAACCCATTTTATCATACACTTTGGCAATGTCCAGTACTTCTTTATATAACGTTTTCAAATTTCTTTTCAAAGTCTCTCTTTCCACCCCGTTTGAAATTGTACATGAATTTTCTTTTTGTTTCCCTGTTAAATGCTTTTATCACATAAAGATTCCATGGGTTACAGTCTTTCTTTTTCATATTCTCCAAGAAAAATTTCCATTGTAAAAACTGTCTCAAATATAATGTCATAGAATGTCTCTTTTTTAAATAAGATCAAATGCTCATACCTCTTGTGCTTTTGTACCCAAAAGAACTACTAAATTGCCCCATACTTCATACCTGTCCATTTCTTTGTCTTCTTTACTTTGAATCCTTACCACATACTTTATTTTTTCATTTTCTTCTGCCTTTTTCTACTCCCTACTTCCCTGTTGCCTTTTTTATGTTTTCTCATATGTTTTCTTTACTATCTCACCTCTATTCTTCAGGATTGTTTCTGCATCTTCCTTTTGCATTTTCTCCATAATGCCCCCCAGGAAACATCTCCTTCATTTTCTGGCTTACTCTGCATCACCATTTCTTTAAGTACCTCATCCGGCAACCCTCTCAATTGGATGGTTGTAATTATATATCCATCATTTGCCAACTCATTTCCATCAAACAAATTTCTTTGAAACATCTCCTTAGAATACTGCACACATTCCTTGGGTCTTGATATTGGCTTTCTCTTCTGTTTCTCTCACCACTCCATCATCTCCTTCTCACTCCATCTGCCTCTCTCTTTCTCCAGGCTACCTCTGCTTCTGGAATGGAAACAGGAAGTACGCATGCAAAATGGGTCCCACTCACAACAATGAGTAGGTTTTTTTACATATTTACATGCAAACACTGAAAAATCCTGAAGGCGATTGAAACACAATAAGAGAAGCTGGTAGTTCCACAAATTTATTCTTCCAATAAATGTTAGCGCTTTCGGCAAGTTGAATAACTCACCTTCATCAGACAAACAGTGGGATGACTTTACACTGCTGTTTAAATACACACAACCAATTCACATTAACCAATCATGAAAATTAACATTCCATTCAAATTAAAAACCATAGGAACTTAAAAATAGATGTAGAACGTCACGTCCTATAAAATAAAATATTGTTACTGCATGTTGCTAGTCTTTAAATACACGCTCTGTGTGAAATAAGACACTATAAAGCATCATTTATAAAGATGGAATACTAAAAAATGTATATGTATACTTATGTATATTTTTATCAAATAAGAAATAAGTAAATAAATAAATAAACATGAAACATCTTGCTTAGGTCTTCACAATGTTGCTTATTGTTATGTGTAATAAAAAAGTTTCATCTTTTAAGATAATGTTACAATTATTGAACACATATTCGGTGTTTTCAAATACTATTGATCTTAGTAAGTCGTGCTGAAAGACGCCCTTCCCTCATATGCATGACTTATTTAATCTATACATAAAACCTCATTGAATAAATAAAACTTGCAAGTTGTTTACCATATAAGTGTGTACTAACTACTAAACGTGCTTTATAACACATTAAGTATAGGACTGTGATACAATCAACCAAAAAAAGTCAACTTGCTATTGTTCTAGACATAACAAAAGTTAATAACACAGTTGTGTTCCCCTCTAAAAGACTGCATCATAAAAAAGTAATTTGGAATAAACTATCTGTTGTAGGAAAGCCATTTGAGAACACATTTTATTGACTGTGCTTCATTAATACCCGGAAACAGGTGAGCTCTTGTGCGAATTTGCCACAAAAGCTCATCTATTTCCAATCGTGTTTGCCATGGACCCCCTCTGATGTCCACTTCCCTGTGTTGCAAGACTAAATAGTTAAATGTGTGACCACTAAATTCCATACAATGCCTAGCCAAGGCATTGTTGGAATCATTCTTTGATATGGCATATTGATGTTCGTATATTCTATGTTTAAGCCTTCTCTCGGTCTTGCCGATGTAAAATGCCTTGCAATAGTTACAAAGGGCAGCGTACGTTACAGATTTCGTCTCACAGTTAAAGTGTCCATTGATCTTATACTCTTTACCATTAATGTTACAGCTTTTAGTGACTTTAATGTGTTTGCACTGGTTGCAAAAACCACACTTAAACATACCTTGAGGTTTGTTAGAGCTAACATGAGGTTTTACTTTTTCTAAAATGGATTTCATA
This sequence comes from Protopterus annectens, assembly GCF_019279795.1. NCBI lineage: Eukaryota > Metazoa > Chordata > Ceratodontiformes > Protopteridae > Protopterus > Protopterus annectens. The sequence continues at coordinate 370,626,647 of NC_056742.1, forward strand.
TTTTTACCTCGTCTATATGTAATTTTTGGACCTTCACCTAAAAGAGAGCAGAGGCTTCTGTCATTTTTAATGATGTCCCAATTTTTGTAGACTATTTCCCTTATTTGTATTGAATCTAGGGAATAAGTGTGCAAAAAGCTAGTTGTAAACTTGCCTTTTGCTGTTTCCATTGTAGTAGTCAAGTCTGAATCAATAATTACCTGGTCATCATTGAAAGCAATAGTGACCGTCCCTAGTCCTGAAAGTAAAGGGAGAAAGTGACCCACTTCTCGTTTTTGGGTCACTTCCGCAACTATGTTTGTTATCAGGGAAAGAGGATATCCTCTAGACTCAAACATGTTAGTAAGATTGTTGCACTCATTCATAAAATCTTGAGTATCTGTTATCATGCGTGCAGCTCTTACAATCTGTCCTTTAATGACCGCCCTCTTTTGGTGATATGGATGGTTGCTTGTAAAATGTAAGAGAGAGTTAGAATAAGTTGGTTTTCTGTATATGCAACTTTTGAATCTCTTATTAGTTCTGTCTTTAATAAGCAAAATGTCCAAATAATTGATCTTAGTGTCACTTATACTATGTGTAAACTCTAAAAAGTCGGTTGTCATGTTTATTCTGTCAATGAATGAAGGAATCATGTCCATCGTGCCATCCCAAATACAAAAAATGTCATCCTGGTACCGAGTGTACCAGGTGACATGTTTAAGAAATAATTCATCCTTAAACAGTACAGTGGACTCCCAATGCGCCATGACTGCATTTGCAAATGAACCCCCACAAGGTGAGCCCATTGCTACACCTGATGTTTGCACATAGAATTGGTTTTCAAAAATAAAGAAGTTGTTAGCCAAAATTAGTTCTAAGAGGGTCTCAGTTAAATTTATAGAGTCATCGCCCATGTTTTTAGACACCATGTATTCTCTAATCCAAGCGATGCCAACTGACTGTGGTATAACTGTATATAAGTCTTTGACATCAATTGTCAAAAACAAAGCATGCTCGTTATAGGTGAGTTTATTGATGTTCTCCAGAAAGGACCATGAATCTTTGCAAATGTGCTTCTCGTTTTGAATCAAAGGTTTAATAATACTATCAACGAGTTTAGCACATGCTTGAGTAACTGATCCCCTCCCATCAATAATAGGCCTAAATGGGGGTGCATTCAACCGTTTGTGTAACTTAGGTGTTCCAAAAAATGAAGGAATTTTTGGGGCAGGCATCAAAAGATATTTGTGTGTATCAGTGTCAATCAATGTGCTAAACTCGTTGATAGTATTATTAAACCTTTGATTCAAAACGAGAAGCACATTTGCAAAGATTCATGGTCCTTTCTGGAGAACATCAATAAACTCACCTATAACGAGCATGCTTTGTTTTTGACAATTGATGTCAAAGACTTATATACAGTTATACCACAGTCAGTTGGCATCGCTTGGATTAGAGAATACATGGTGTCTAAAAACATGGGCGATGACTCTATAAATTTAACTGAGACCCTCTTAGAACTAATTTTGGCTAACAACTTCTTTATTTTTGAAAACCAATTCTATGTGCAAACATCAGGTGTAGCAATGGGCTCACCTTGTGGGGGTTCATTTGCAAATGCAGTCATGGCGCATTGGGAGTCCACTGTACTGTTTAAGGATGAATTATTTCTTAAACATGTCACCTGGTACACTCGGTACCAGGATGACATTTTTTGTATTTGGGATGGCACGATGGACATGATTCCTTCATTCATTGACAGAATAAACATGACAATCGACTTTTTAGAGTTTACACATAGTATAAGTGACACTAAGATCAATTATTTGGACATTTTGCTTATTAAAGACAGAACTAATAAGAGATTCAAAAGTTGCATATACAGAAAACCAACTTATTCTAACTCTCTCTTACATTTTACAAGCAACCATCCATATCACCAAAAGAGGGCGGTCATTAAAGGACAGATTGTAAGAGCTGCACGCATGATAACAGATACTCAAGATTTTATCAATGAGTGCAACAATCTTACTAACATGTTTGAGTCTAGAGGATATCCTCTTTCACTGATAACAAACATAGTTGCGGAAGTGACCCAAAAACGAGAAGTGGGTCGCTTTCTCCCTTTACTTTCAGGACTAGGGACGGTCACTATTGCTTTCAATGATGACCAGGTAATTATTGATTCAGACTTGACTACTACAATGGAAACAGCAAAAGGCAAGTTTACAACTAGCTTTTTGCACACTTATTCCCTAGATTCAATACAAATAAGGGAAATAGTCTACAAAAATTGGGACATCATTAAAAATGACAGAAGCCTCTGCTCTCTTTTAGGTGAAGGTCCAAAAATTACATATAGACGAGGTAAAAATATGAAATCCATTTTAGAAAAAGTAAAACCTCATGTTAGCTCTAACAAACCTCAAGGTATGTTTAAGTGTGGTTTTTGCAACCAGTGCAAACACATTAAAGTCACTAAAAGCTGTAACATTAATGGTAAAGAGTATAAGATCAATGGACACTTTAACTGTGAGATGAAATCTGTAACGTACTTTGTAACTATTGCAAGGCATTTTACATCGGCAAGACCGAGAGAAGGCTTAAACATAGAATATACGAACATCAATATGCCATATCAAAGAATGATTCCAACAATGCCTTGGCTAGGCATTGTATGGAATTTAGTGGTCACACATTTAACTATTTAGTCTTGCAACACAGGGAAGTGGACATCAGAGGGGGTCCATGGCAAACACGATTGGAAATAGATGAGCTTTTGTGGCAAATTCACACAAGAGCTCACCTGTTTCCGGGTATTAATGAAGCACAGTCAATAAAATGTGTTCTCAAATGGCTTTCCTACAACAGATAGTTTATTCCAAATTACTTTTTTATGATGCAGTCTTTTAGAGGGGAACACAACTGTGTTATTAACTTTTGTTATGTCTAGAACAATAGCAAGTTGACTTTTTTTGGTTGATTGTATCACAGTCCTATATTTAATGTGTTATAAAGCACGTTTAGTAGTTAGTACACACTTATATGGTAAACAACTTGCAAGTTTTATTTATTCAATGAGGTTTTATGTATAGATTAAATAAGTCATGCATATGAGGGAAGGGCGTCTTTCAGCACGACTTACTAAGATCAATAGTATTTGAAAACACCGAATATGTGTTCAATAATTGTAATATTATCTTAAAAGATGAAACTTTTTTATTACACATAACAATAAGCAACATTGTGAAGACCTAAGCAAGATGTTTCATGTTTATTTATTTATTTACTTATTTCTTATTTGATAAAAATATACATAAGTATACATATACATTTTTTAGTATTCCATCTTTATAAATGACGCTTTATAGTGTCTTATTTCACACAGAGCGTGTATTTAAAGACTAGCAACATGCAGTAACAATATTTTATTTTATAGGACGTGACGTTCTACATCTATTTTTAAGTTCCTATGGTTTTTAATTTGAATGGAATGTTAATTTTCATGATTGGTTAATGTGAATTGGTTGTGTGTATTTAAACAGCAGTGTAAAGTCATCCCACTGTTTGTCTGATGAAGGTGAGTTATTCAACTTGCCGAAAGCGCTAACATTTATTGGAAGAATAAATTTGTGGAACTACCAGCTTCTCTTATTGTGTTTCAATCGCCTTCAGGATTTTTCAGTAGTCTGTGGATTTTTCGTCTTGTTACATGCAAACACTATTTACAAATATTTACATGTCTCCATATATTTACTTTACATCTTCAAGTATTCCCCCACTCTTTTACCCACAACCAAAACCATACGTTTTCCAATATCTTTGTCAAAGTCCATCTCCCATTATATTTAATTTCATTGACTCTTTCATTCCATATTGTCCATACAACATATGAAATAATTTTGTCCATCTTCTTTATTTTGTCTTGTCTTTGTGCTCCAAAATAACAATATTCTATCATGTCCATGTTTGTTCATATTTTAAATACTTTTGAACCATATCATGTTTACATATTTGTATCCATAACTTCTTAATTCTGTAACATTTAAAAAAAACATGTTCTGCAGTTTCTAATTCCCCACACTTATTACAAATTCTATTGTGTTTCCTCTTATACTACATATTACCTTTTACAGGCAGTTTGCCTGTTGATAATCTCCACAAAAAGTCATTACATTCCTTTATTTTTTGTAATTTTCATATCTCCTTAATATAGCTTTTTTCTTATTCATTTCAAGGTCTTTCCATGGGTCAACAAAATAAAAGTGTTTCTTTATATTAACATACCATTTCTTCTTGTTCTTTTCTATTACATTCTTTCTTATTTTCCATAATACAACTTTATTCTGATATTCTTTTATTTCATCAGTATTAATAATTTTACCTCTCTTCTTAACTTCCATTCCTTCCCATACATCTTTATATTTATACTACATTATCATTTCTATCAATTTTTTTCTTCCTTCATAATAGGTTTTAATACTTTGTATAAACTTAAAGATGCTGCATACACAATAGGATTAATTAAAACTATGTCCCCTTGGTCTTCTTTCATATACAATGTTCTTTTAATCAGATTCAGTCTAGAACCCAAATAAATGAAAACATTAACATCATTTGTTCTTTTTTATATCATACGGGTATCATATAAATATCTGTTATATACGCTATTTTGCCTAGTATCATGCTATTGATTATATGTGACTTTTTTCTGTATGAAAACCTATATATTTTCCAAAATGTAAGCATGTCCTTTATTTCTCTCATCACTTTATCCCATTGCTCCTGTTTGTATTAATTTTTCTCAAATTTTACTCCTAACACATCTATATACTTGTCATTAAATTCAACACCTCCTATTTCCCCATTACAATCAAATCCTTTACTTTTTTCTTTATTCATATTTGGTCCAATTATTTCTAATAGTACACCTAATTTTAAGTTTACTCTTTCCATCCATAGTGTATTTTTGTAATTATTACAATATCATCTGCACAAGTGTACATTATTAGCACTTGTGCTTTTTTTACCGTGTTATAACCTCCATTTCTTGACAATTTGTTAATTTCAATCAATATTATATGCATAACCAATGAAAAAATTAAACGACTTGCTGAACACCCCTGTCTTATTTCACTTTCTATTTTTATTTCTTTCCCTATCTATCCCTTCACATTTAGTTTCACATAATTTTTTCATACCCCGATTTTATTACACTTAAAAGTTTTTCACTTATACTGTATGCTTGTAAAATCTCCCATAATGATTCATGCTGTATGTTATCATAAGCTTTACTTATGTCCCCAATCATTATTCTTGTCTCTACATTTTTATTAATAATGTTCTCAATTACCTCTTTTATTATCTATAATAATTATTGATTTCCCTTTCCTTTTCTCCCAAATAAATTTTGATTATATAATTTCTTTATCTTACATTGGAATCGTTTTGCAATTATTCACATAAATATTTTGTAATCTGTGTTATTCAATGTAATCAGTCTCCATTTTTTTGCATCTCATCTCTATTCCCATTTTTTAATATAAACTTTATTACCCCATACAAATTTCTTAATACTTAATTTCTGATTCTAGCCATTCATACATTACCTCAATAAACATTACTTTTTGCCAACCCTCCATTTCTTTCTATATATTATATTCAATTCCATTTATTCCTGTAGCAGAGTTTGTGTTTATATCTCTCATAATTTAATTCAGTTCATTTATATTTATTATTTTTTATAAATACTCATTGTCTTCTTTGTTTAATTTCACTCCATCATAAACTCTTCCCATGTTCACTTATTTCTTAATAAATAAATTAAATACATGTTCTTTAACTATTTCATAAACTCCTTCTTGTTTTTAGATTCATTTACCTTCCTTATCTTTTAATTCTCTTATCTTTCCTTATTTCATTATCTTGCACAAATAAGGTACTACACCTTCTTTTTTTACCTTTTAACAAATATTTTTGTTTATGTAACAGATTGTGAATCTTACTCTCTGATTCATTTTCTATATATCTTTTTCCTTTCATATTTTTCTTTTTCTAATACATCTTTGAATATCTCTTGACTTAACACATTATATTTTTATTTTACTTTCTTTCTTTACTTTTCTATGCATTCTAAGAATCTTTTTATGTTTTTCTGTAAAATGCATCCACCATACCATCCAATTTTCATAAAACACTTTCATACTTGTATGATGTTTCCAGAGTACAATAAGTTATTTTCTTTCTACTACATCCAAATCATTTTCATTCATTCTTTTAATTCCTTTTCCTACCTTAATATAGTCATTTTCTTGTATTTGAATTCCACTATATAATCAGAAAACCCATTACACTTAATTCCTTTTTGTTTAACTTTTAAACTTTCTGATATTAAATAATAATCTAGCTCAGTTTTAATCTCATTTCCCTTATATGTCTAATGTTTATTTTCCTATAATTTTAACTTACCACTCCTCATAATTTCAGTAACTATTTTAACATCACATTTTTTTCTCTTAGGTTACAATTGAAATCTCCTGCTATTATTATACTCATATTTACACATACATAATTAAGTATACTTTTAAACATAGTCTATCTTTGTTTTTTTGGTAACATACTCGTATAAAGCTATATTTCTATATACATATTTTTTCATCTTATATCTAACATTGTTATTCTACCTGTTTCAACTATAGTAACATCTAATTTCTTAATATCTTTTTGACCTAATATACATATGCTTGAACATGTTTCTTTACCTATATTCCAAATAACAGTACCATTCCAAAGTTTTTCTGTTTGTTTTCTTTCTTCTTCTCTTAATAGTCTTATGTCTATTATTATTACTTCAGCATCTATTCCAACACACAATTATAATATATTAATTATTTTCTTAGTGTTTTTCAAACTGTTAACATTTAATGCCAATATTCTCAGCTTTTACAGAACAGTTATTATAATACCTATCCTTTACCTTTCTCGTTTTCTATAAACATTGTTTTTAAATTTTCTTTTCCTTCCCCTAGCTCTTTTTCCTATTGAATTCTTTTTACCTTTTACTTTGAGATATTCAGACTGTTCTTCACTTGTCTCATCTATTTCTTTTTTCTTATCTTTTTCTTTACCTTTATCTATAACCGCTACATTAATTTCATTTTGTTGTATTTGCTCTTGTGTCACCATTTTTTCTTTCCCTTTCTCCTGTATAACTTCATTTTCACCTTCATATTCTAACCATGATTGTCCAGTACTGCCACATTTCTTGCATTTTAAATCACATTTTTTGCATTATGTCCTGTATTACCACACAAATAACATTTGTTTTATCACATTCATTAATCAAATGATTATCTTTTCCACACAAATAAAACAAGTCTTTGGTTGTCCTCTGTATCTTACAACACTCTTATTACCATGGACATTAATAATAATAATTTTCCATTTTTTAATATTACTCCACATTCCCATCCCCCAGTCCAAAGTCCACTTTTGTCATGAGCCTTTGTAATATCCAATACCTCCTTGCAAATAGTCAACAAATTCAGTTTTAAGTCTATAGGTTCAACCTCAGTTCTAAACCGAACCAATATGTTTTTGTCTGTCTAAAAAATGGTTGAATAACATATTCAGGCCAAGGGTATTCATTCTTTTTTGTTCATATTTTCCTATGAAATTCTCAATAAATTGTTCATTCTCAAATAATAAGTCACAAAAGTCTCATTGTTAATAAAAATAAATGCTCTTACCTCCTTTACAGTCAGACCTAATGGTGCAATCAAGGAGTCCCACACTTCATACCTGTCTAGTCCTTTCTCTTTCTTACTGCTTATACGAATAGTATACCCTCTCTTCATATCTTTCCTTTCTTCCTTCCCCTTCTTTTACAATTTGTGTGTATGTCTTCTCACCAGACTCATCCTTTCTCCTCTCTTCTTCTATTTACTCCATTATGTCACTCCATGATGCTGCTATATTATTTTCTGGCTCTCTTTGGTTGATCATCTGTTCCAAAATAATCATCCCGCCATCCTCCGGACTGAAAGGTTGTAATAATACATCCATTCTGTTGCTCCATTTTGCCCTCAAACAACCTTTCTTGAAATAAGTCTTCTGAATCAGGTTCCACCTCCTCTTGTACATTGGCCTGCTCCTTTTTACTCTTCTCCTCCGATACAAACTTACTCTCTGCCATCACAATATTTACTTTCTCACTTGGCAGCAATTCTGCCAGCTCCATATTACTTTCAGCAATGACAACAAAATCAGCTCTATCAGCACCCTAAGTTAAATCCTCCCTCGCTTTGCTGTCTCTCTAGGTTGCCTTTGCACCTTGAACAGAGACAGAAACTGGATGTGCTACCTTCAATTTTGTCCCCTATGCCAACAAGTAAGGGAAGTTCCCAGGTGCTCTGGCCAAATTTCCCCAAGTCAGTATGAATGCCATATGAGATCTCCCCTAAAAAGAAGCCATTTGTCTAGTGGAACTAACCCCACCAACAAAGTGTAAATAAAAAAAAAAATAAATGAATGAATACATAAGCATGGTTACTCTAGCAGACACTGGTAAAATGTTTGGCATTTTTTCATAGGCATCTTAGCAATTACATCATGGTGTAGGACAGCAAGCTAATGTTGACAGACATGTGGCAGAAATGGGAATTTTGATGATGATACCATTACTGTCATTCTCATGACATAGCTTGAGCACAATGGCACACAGATGCAAAGTGTACTGGCATGGGTTCTACCCCCACAGCAGGTTGATAACCCCAACATAACTCTTTCTGAGCCACAAGTACTGTGCCTTTAATAGAAGGGGATGAATCCCCATGAAGCTCCACCTGTCTTCCAGAACCTGATGTGGATCCTTGGAAGAGGACATAATAATGTCAGAGGTTGGAATTTCTACTGCATAGCCTGTCCATAGGGGGACCAGATTTAGTCAATGATTACAGAAGACTCCTGAGATATGTAAGATATTGTCTGGACAACAGCAAATGTGCTAGGACCTTATCTAGGCACAGGCTAATGCATCTGAGAGACAAGTGGAGAAGATGAATGTATTGCAAAGTATATGTAATGGCATTCATCAAAATATATGGGAATGAAGGAGGCCAGGGGCAATTCCACAATGATTTTCTGTAGCTTCAAGTCAATCTCTGTCCACAAACTTATGATGACTTAGTAGACCCACATGTCTGACACAGTTTACCAAGACATACATCAGTGCCACTTGTGTGAAGGTTCTGCTGGATGCACAACACACGTAGCCTATCAGCTGAAGCATCCATGGATGTGGGAAACTCAATGAATCAGCATGTTGGATGGTGTCAGATTTCCACATCACTTGGAAGGGCTTCACAGTCCAATGCAATTATAACCAAGGGCCTCAGCAGTATCACATTCATTCAGTCACCATAGCAGCTCAGTTTCAAACTCTCATGGAAGCACCCACTCATGTTCCCAAGGGGTCCTCCTTGTGATATCAATAGAGGGCAACATGCATGGCACAGTGTGGATGGGACCTGCACACCACCTGTACCCCCAACTATTGATCCCAACATCAAAGCAGGGCCCTTGTAGAGGTTAAAAAAGCAAAATATGAAAGACATTGAATAAGATAAAGTTGAAATAAAATAATTAAAAACATGTACTTACCAATTTGGAGGTCATGGAAAAAAAGAAGAAAATAAATACATTTATAAATACATAAAAACATCCAGTACTTGCCCATTTGATTAAAACATCATTATCCAAGTGGAAAAGTTAAAGCAAACTGATAATCTACAATCCTTTCACATGCTGTGGTATAATCCAGTTAAATAAATGAAGCAGAAAATCCTCCTATTTTAATGAAGTTGCTTCTATAGGAAAAGTTAAGTATGACATCAAACATTTCCTGTTTTACAACTCCACCTGCAGTTCTGGTCCCCTCACTAGTGTGCCTAGCTCTTGTGCCCCTCTGTCCAATGACCACTGTAAAGTAAAGGCTGTTGTGATCATATCAACTATACACAGACTTCTTTGAAGCGGTCACCAAAGCAGTAGATGAGGGTAAGGTGGTTCAAACAGCCTATCTAGAGCTCACCAAGGCTTTTGACACCATCCCCCACTCTAAAATTATAGATAAACTCACTAAACTAGGTATAAATCCCTATATCACAAGATGGGTTGCCAACTGGCTCACTGACAGAACCCACACTGTGAAAGTAGCAGACTCCAAATCCGATTTCAGACCAGTGACAAGTGGAGTACCACAGGGTTCAGTCCTGGTTCCTCTCCTGTTTGGTATCTACTTCTCAGAAGTACAAGCTAACACAGAAGGTCTTTGGCTAATGAAGTTCACAGATGATTGCAAACTAGGAACCATAATCAAAACTCCTAATGATGTGGTCATCCTACAAAAGGGCCTCACTGAGACAGATGCCTGGTGTCAAAGCCATGGCATCAAGTTCATTGCCAAAAAGTGCATTGTCATCCCCTTTGGTAAAAACTCTGTGCCCATGAGCTACCACATAGGCGGTAGTCTACTTAACACTGAAAGTGTGATAAGAGACCTAGGGACACAGGTGGACAGTAGTCTCTCCTTTGATAATCACATCATCACAGTAGTCAGGAAATCCTTCTACATGGCACACCTCATCACAAAAGGTTTCTCATCCAGGAAAAAAAAGGTCATTGTTCCCCTCTACTTATCACTCATTAGACCCATTATAGAGTACAACACACCTTTTAGTATGTACCTCACAGGACATCTACAACAACTAGAAAGGCCACAGAAATACCTCACAAAGAGTATTACCGGCCTCAAACAGATGCCTTACACAGACAGTCTCAAAACACTCCAGCTTTACTCCATCGCATATCGCCTACTCAGAGGCAATCTCTGTCTAACATGCAAAGCTATGTCAAACCCAGGGCTGTTGGACATGCTCCACTTAAAGAAATCCCAATCCCTCTGAGCTACACACTCTAGGGACCTAAACCTTGTCACCACAATAAACAGAACATGCTGGAAGGATAGATTCCTGTCCCAGAGACTTCCCATATTCGGGAACAAACTACCTATCTATATCAAACAAAGCTCCTCATTAGCACTGTTCAAGAAAAATCTTGATGATTGGATGGGAGATAGGAAATTCACCACGGGGATCACTTCTGTGGCTCTGCACGACAGGGGCACAGGAAAATAATTTTATTGGGTTGTGAAAGCCAAGGTACCTTTTTGGCTAGGCTTATATAGGCCCTAGGGCCAATAGCCTAGTAGCTACCTATGAACCTATGAACCTATTTGCATATAATGTATGGGGAATGTTTAATGCACAGTGTGAGTCAACCATGCACGACAAAGCATAAGCTACAATTTATAATACATACATCAGGTGTTGTCTTTGTAATTTTAAACTACCACATAGTGTTGCATAAGGCCTGTAGTTGTGGAATAGGAGCCAAAGATTCCCCAGTGCTGCCATGCACCAAGCATGAAGCCTGAAGGGGTTACTGTACTTCTGCCATTGGCTGGCTTTCTTCACTATCCTCACTGCTACAACCTTCAGGTGGTACATGGGAAGAGAATTACACAATGAAGTGGAGTCCTGATAGGCAGTGGTTGTGGCACTAATGTTCCAGACTGACACATAATCATACTGTACAGAATGCAACATGCAGCAAATATTCCATAGTACTAGCAGGATCTTAAAACAGAACCCCACTAGCCTCATCCAGGTAATGGAAATAGGCTTCAAGCAGGATGAACACTTGCTTGATTACTATTTGGGTCTGTGACAGAACGGTGTTAAAGCCACATCTCCCTGTGGATTATGAACTGGTATCATTAGTCAAGGTTCAAGTACATAGCTTGCATCCGCTGACAAATATAATCAGGAGGGGGGGCACTTGAAGATGAGGGGGTTAATCATGACACCATGTTCATTTATTATAGGCATTTGGTGATATATGGTGTACTTACCTACTAGAAGTCCATATGGTATCTTACCATGCAGGAGTGACAGTATAATGTGTTCCAACTAGGGGAATAATGTGGACTACCACAATGCTGAGCTAAGACATTGGTAAAACAGCCATGTGCTCCTTATGACAGTGTGGTTATTATTGCTTTAATTTTCATCCAAATTAAATTTCAGATGTGTTCACAGAAGGTCAGTGTAATTTACTTAGAGAAAATTTACCATCTAGGAGCAAGAGGTTGAAATACTTTACTGTGGCTTTTATTTTTTTCACCTTCCTCACAATTAAACATCAGACATGTATACATATTGCTCTCTTTTGGGAGTGGGGGTAAGGAGGTATGCTGCATTTATATGTCTGACATCAACAAGCTTAAATCTGTTACTATGTTCTGTTTGTTCTTTCATTTTCATATCAGTCTGATATTAGAAGGGTATACAGAAGGTGGCTGTCATTTGGGGGAGGGGTGAAGAGGTATGCAGTGTATATGCATAAGAGCAGCAACTTATATTATATAACTGTTGCCATTTGATCCTTCACATTTATCCCAATCTATCACCAGAAGGATACACAGATGGTGACTATTTTGGTGGATAGGCAGGCAGGTAGCACTCTGAGTTCATTTATAGGTTCATAGGTTCATAGGTTCATACTAGGCTATCTGCCCTAGGGCATTTATAAGCCTAGCCAGAGTGTGTGTGGCTTTCACCACCCCTTAGGATGAGAATACTATACCCATTAGTTTGCTGTGCCTCTGTCCAGCAGTGATACAGAGATGATTCCCGGGGTAAACCTACGATCTCCCATCCACTCGTCAAGATTTCTCTTGAACAGAGTCAGTGAGGGGCTCTGCCTCACATGGACTGGGATTCTGTTCCATAGTGTAGGGAGTCTCTGGGTGATGAATCTGTCCCTCCAGCACATCCTATTTATATCCGTGTTGAGGTTTAAGTCTCTTGCTCTCGTGGCTCTGGTGGATTTGGATTTTTTGAGGTGGAGCATGTCCATTAATTCCGGGTTGGACATGGCCTTGTATGTCAGGCACAGATCACCTCTGAGCAGACGGTATGCGACTGAATAGAGCTGGAGTTTCTTCAGTCGGGCATCGTATGACATATGTTTGAGCCCCTTTATCCTTTTGGTGAGGAACTTTTGGGGTCTTTCCAACTGCTGCAGGTGTCGGGTGAGGTACATTCTGAATGGGGCGTTGTACTCAATCATTGGTCTGATAAGTGAAGAGTACAGGGTACAATGACCTCTCCTGATCTGGATGTGAATCCCTTCATGATCAGGTGGGCAATGTAGAAGGTCTTCCTAACCACTTTGGCAATGTGAGTGTCAAAAGAGAGGTTACTGTCAACTTGGGTCCCCAGGTCCCTGATAACTTCTTCCGTGTTTAATGGATTACCACCTATGTGGTAATTAGGGGTTACCTTGTTTTTCCCAAAGGGTATGACTATACATTTTTGGCATTTAGCTTAAGGCCATGGCTCTGGCACCAGTTATCCATTTCTATGAGACCTTTCTGGAGGATGTCTGTGTCTGATGGAGTGTCAATTATGGTGCCCAGTTTGCAGTCATCTGCAAATTTTGTCAGCCACAATCCCCCTATGTTCGCCTGCACTTCAGAAAAATAAATGCCGAACAAGAGGGGGCCCAGGACTGAGCCCTGTGGGACACCGCTCGTGACCGGCTTAGAGTCTGACATGGCACCAGCAACTCTAACCCTGTGTGTTCTGTCCTTGAGCCAGTTTGCAACCCATCTTGTGACATATGGGTTTACATCTAAGCTGGTGAGCTTATCTATGATGCCCGAGTGGGGTATTGTGTCGAATGCTTTTGCTAGGTCAAGGTAGGCTGTGTGAACTGCCTTACCCTCATCAATGGCCTTAGTGACCGTTTTGAAAAAGTCGACCAAGTTCAAGAGGCAGGATCTGCCCTTGACAAAGCCAAATTGGGTAGGATCCAGTGTCTGTAGGTCCCCAATGTCTTTATTTATGAGTTCCATTATGATCCTCTCCATAGCTTTGCAGACAAGGCTCGTCAAGCTTATGGGGCGGTAATTTCCAGGATCCGTAGAAGCACCGCCTTTGTGGAGTGGGACCACAGTTGCCGTACGCCATTCTTTGGGTACGTATCCTGTAGTAAGGCTAAGATTAAACAGCAGCCTTATGTGTGGGTTTAGTTCATAATTGAGTTCATGTAGCACACAGCCGGGGACACCGTCCGGTCCCATTGATGCTGTGTTTTTTGCTTTAGAGAGAGCAGCTCTCACCTGGGCATCTGAGATGTTTGGGAGGCTAGACTCTGGTGGGATAGATATTTCTCCTTTTGGGGGGGGAGGGGAGAAATTTGCACTGAACCTGTCTGCCAGTATGTTGGCAATGTCTGTGGGGTCAGTGATTTTTTTATCATTTTGGACTAATTCTGAGCATATCTGGGAGTTTCCACCCAGGTTTCTAACATAGCTAAAGAAGGCTTTATGATTGTCTTTTGTGTCATTAGCGATTTTTCTCTCAAAGTTGGCCTTGGATGATTTTATGAGTGATCGTAGCTTTTGCTAGTATTGATCAGAGATGCCTTCCCATTTAGGGATTTTGCTCTGTCATGTAGTAGCTTTCTCCTCTTGTTGTAGAGTTTGTTTATGGCTGGAGTCCACCAGACCGGGCGCCTGCCTTTGGTGGAAAAGGTCTTGATTTTATTAGGGATTGCTTGATCCATACATTCCTGGAGGTGCTCGTAGAAGGCATTTGTAAGGGTTTCAGCAGCGTGGGTTGTGGTTTCCACTGGCTCGGCGGCCTTGAAGGATACCACTCCAGTCTTAAGAAGTGTGAAGTTTGCTTTTGAGAAGTTCTTCACTGTGGTCTTTTTGCTGGGGTGGGGCGGATGTGGATCTCCAGTGAAATTAATTTATGGTCTGATCTCACCAATGAGGGATATACTTCCGGTGTGGAGCATTTTGTCCCCATGTTTGTGATGATCAGGTCTAGTATATTTTTTCCTCTTGTGGGAATGGTGACTAGTTGTTCCATAGCATTTGAGTTTATGAACTCAAGGAACCTTTGGGCTAGGGTGTTGGGGCTTGAGTAATGTTCCCAGTCTATGTTTGGGTAGTTGAAGTCACCCAATATGATGGTGTTTGGAGAGACATTTATACTCTCCAGTGTCTTCAGGAAGGCTGTGTGGGTTTCCTGAGTTTGAGAAGGTGGTCTGTAGCATGTTACAAACTGTAGGGCAGTTTTACCTATGGTTAATTGCACCTGGATGGTCTCCGATGCTTCTTGCATTGCCACTAACCTGGAGGTGTGGGTATCCTTTATGAATATGGATACTCCCCCTCCTTTTGTAGTTCAGTCCGGATTTTGGGGCCGGAACGCATGATATGAGGTATAACCTGATAGTGCTGGGGTGCTCTCAGGAGTCTTGAACCAGGTTTCAGTCACAGCACAAACATCGATGTTCTCCATACTGAGGAGGGCTTCGAGGGCGTGCATCTTGAGGTTTAGACTTCTGGCATTGAGCAGTATTACCCTTAGTTTTTCTCCATTTTTGTTTTCTAGGGTGGTAGGTTTATCATTTGAGCCTTGCCTAAAAAGGCACTATGGGGTGGCAAGAGCCTTTGCCAATATCCGGAAGCCCAGGGGTGACAGGTGCAAGCCATCCCTTGCGAAGCAGCGTGGCTTGTCAAGCATGTCATCCCAGGCAGACAGACATTGGATCCCCTTAGAATGACACCAGTAATTAAGCCAATTATTAAAGCTGATCATTTTGTCTCTGTATTGTGGCATCATTCTTGGTGAGGGTAGGATACTGCTCAGGGTCAGGGTCATACCGGCCTGGGCTACATAATCTGAGAGCTCCTCTATGTCTCTTTTCATGTAGTCCAGGGAGGTGCGTCTCAGGTCGCTCACACCGGCATGGACAATGACTGAGTCATACTTGTACTTGCTGTGGAGTGACCTGAGTGCTTGTGTTATGTGGCGGATTCTAGCGCCTGACAGGCAGATAACTGTGATCTTTTCCTTGTTCAGTCTGGTGAGTGGGACGTCAGTGTGTCTGACTATGGAGTCACCTATAACAAGTGTGTCTGGCATTGTGTTTGGCCTTAAGGGCTGTGACTGTTTAGCACACTGACTTTGAGAACTATGTGTTGCATGTCTTATGTCTTGAGGTGGCAGTTACTTGGGTGTCTGCTTTGGAGGCCTCTGTAGTTTTGGTAGATTTGTTGATCAGTGCCTCCGAGTATGTCTTTGTGTGTTTATGTGTTTGTTTTGCAGTTGTGATAGTTCTATGTGAAACTGGGTTTGTGGTGTGCGTGGTTTCCTTCTCCTCCTGTCTGGTCTTGCCAGTCCTGAGTTGAGAGAGCTCAGCCTCCAGTTTGGCTATATAGTTGCATCTCTCACATGTATTTGTGTTTTGTGGGAGAAGGAGTGGGTTGTCTGTGTACATGAGGCAATTGTAACATTGCCTCAAGATGCCCAGATTCACCAGCTGAACAGGAGAGGACGCTAGCAACTGACCCTTGACATGCTAGAAAAAGTGAAAAAGTTTGCTGTGTAACTGAGTCAGAAGGGACCTATAGGGAAATGGGTACTCAAGGGGATTCTAGGCTAATGTAGTACTTTGTTTAGTATACAAGTACTTTACCTATATAAAAATGCTTTAGGAGCAAGTGCTGAGCTATTGAGATAGAGAATAGACTGTTTAGATTGCAAGTAGAGAAGTTCTAAGGGAAAAATTGAAGAGCAGACTTTACGGAGCCAGAAATAGTTTAACCTTGTTTAACCGGCACTGCCCGATGGTGCTCTATGGGCTACTCCGCGCTAAATCACTCCAAAGCGCGCTAAAGTGGGCTTTATAGCAGGGGGTTGAAAAGACCTAGGAATTGACCCAAAATGGCCAATAGACTACAAGTTTCTGGCTGGAACCACTGCTCTAGGGACAAATAGGCTGCTCAGTGCTCCCCACTCCCACTGGTGAACAAAGAAGCTTCCCTTTATCCAAATAAGGATATGTTCTTATAAGCACTTGTCTTCTCAGTTAATTGGTACTAGTATTTTGTTAGCTTTAAGCATTAAGCCAAGGACACAACTTATTTCTTCCTTGAAAGAAAATAAATAAGACTGAATTAATTCCCTTAGTCCTAATTTTTGTTCAGACCATCAATGGCTCAGATGATTGGAAATGAAAACCTCAAAAATGCACCTCACAGCATCTAGAACTCTGTGGCTTATGGAGGCCTAGTGGCCCTCAGACCCCTGGCTTAATTAAACTCTTTCCTACACCATTATTACAGTTCAGTCCTGGCCAGTTAGGGTATGTTGAAGGGATTGGGGGCAAAGTATGAGAAAACAAAATAATGTAATCTGGATTCTGTGAAGAAGCCAGGAAAGGGAAAGCAGGGTAGGCTCTGGGCTGCATGGAGGTTTCATGGAGTCATGAGAAATATAGCATGCAGTATGATGTTTGGTAAAAATGCATGTGATGTAATATAAAGTGGATGCACTTCTACAACCAGAATAGGTACTCATAGACTTCAATCAAGATGGGATCTATGCCATAAAGTTAGCACAGAGGACTAAAGTCCTGACTTGTCAATGAGGTATGTTTTGTGTTAACTGTATGGGTTCAAAACTTTAATCTGGCAAATAATGAAGAGGATTAAGGCTGTGAGCTGTTAACAAGCTGCTTCCAGTGGTATAGTGTTCAATTCCCTCAATCTTCATTTGTCTACTGTGTGCCCTAGATCAAGTCACATAACCAAACAGTTATTTGGAGAAATTGGGAATTTGCACTAGACTCATTAATGGTCTTCTGTACTGCATGCTTAGTAACTACCTATGAAATGGTGAACCTAAGGGGTTCCTAGAGACAAAGGGACAGGGCATGATGCGTGAACCTGTGGCACAGACTATGGTGTAAGAAGAAATCTTATGGATTATCATTCAGCAGAGTACACAACCAGATTGTTTCTTAAAAATATGATGGCTGCCATAAGAGCCAAGGCCTAAATGCAACATTTGAGTTCAGTGACACTCTGAGCAATTCAAGACCTTAAAATGAAAGTAATGCTCTGTAGTCAGAATTACACAGGGATGCAGAGCCAGTGCATTACTCCAAACAAGGCCGAGGCATATCAGCATGGTGTGTGTGTGTGTGTGTGTGTGTGTGTGTGTGTGTGTGTGTGTGTGTGTGTGTGTGTGTGTGTGTGTGTGTGTGTGTGTGTGTGTGAGTGTGTGTGTGTGTGTGTGTTTAATAACACAGAATTGACACATTAATTTGATCAACAGTAATGTGTTGCATGCAGTGTTGGGTGCAAAACATAAATTAATGACAATACATAATGCCCATATGCATCTGTCCTGCTAAATAATGGTTCCCCTGGCACATTATTTCCTTGTTCATCTCACTATAAACCAGACATGTCATGTCCATATGGATATATGCAAAACTCTTCACAGAATGATGTGGAATAACTTCTAATCATGCAGTTCTTTTCACTGTGTGATGCCATGTATCACATCCATTAGTACTGCCTCACTTTTGCTTAGAAGTATTCATGCACTCATGTCATCTCTGCTGATTGTGTTAAATCTCACTGGCTGCACTTTGCACCATCTCTAGGAGCTACACACCCAAGGTGGTCTTTTGTTGCTACACATCTACTCTGTTGTCTCAGTCTTATAAGAGATTGAGGTGCGCTGTGGTCATTACATTTTCTGCTGCTCATAGTGCATACTGTGTCATCTCCCAGTCCCCATGCTATTATGTGCGCACAATTACAGTTGCATGTGTCATTATGCACCTTGTTTAGTTCTGTCAAGACTTGCATAGTTGGAAAGGTGGCACTTTGTGTTGACAGATGTGCTGCCCTGTTCACTTTGGCCCATATATCCATTCATTCCTGTCATATAAATTTTGAACAAGTGATATATCACTCAGTGGTTATCTACTCTGTGGCATACCTTTCTTTTGCCATAGCATCTCTTTGTATGTTTATGAATGGCTTCTCAGCCTGGTTGTTGCTGCATGTCTGCCCCACAGACTTGCGCATATATATATATATATATATATATATATATATATATATATATAGATATAGATATATATATATATATATATATATATATATATATATATATATATATATATATATATATATATATATATGTGTGTGTGTGTGTGTGTGTGTGTACCTTACATATGTTTTTTCACTGATATGCCATGGCATTCTGGTTCACAGACTATAAGAGAGCATGAGTACTGTGACAGCAACAAGTAAATGTGGTGGTTGTAGTGTGCATGATTTCATCTATGGGTGCATCACCAGTAGTATTTGCCGGTAGTGGGTGGGATATGGTTCATATTGATTTAGGAAAGGTGAGGTTTGGCTGTGCCCTCCATATTTGTTTCCTGATTGCATTGTTCTGTCCCCGGTGCTACTTCTCTCTTTTCTATACATTGTTTAAATAACACCATATATACATATTTATATATATATATATATATATATATATATATATATATATATATATATATATGTGTGTGTGTGTGTGTGTATGTACAAGTAAACAGCATAGTGCGGCTTTTTTTGTCTTATACCCACTGGTGCCAACTTTTACCTGCTTGGCAACCTTTTGCTCTGTATTCAATCTCTTCTTAGAAGCCCTATTATATGTTAGTATGCATCTGCATAGTTGCACCATGCATGAGCTTGCTGGTCCTGTATCCTGCCTGTCTCATCCTTGTTGTAAGGGTAGTTGCCATGTCCACACCAAATGTGTTATCTGCCTCAATCAGCTATTGTTTCATCTTCTAAGTGGTGTGCCCGGTGACTGCAGCTGCACTGGGTTTTTTTTTCATTTTTTTAGTGGCCTCCCACCTACATTTCTTGTGCTTTTCTGCCCTTACTCCTCTTCCCCATTCAGCACCTAGCTTTTTTTCCTTCAAACTAGCTGAATGGGGTGATGTGTTGCATTTGCTGTAGCTGGGGAACTGAAGAATTGTGATAGTCTGTCATGATGTGCTGCTATTCTGTAGCTACTAGATGGAGCCAATGCATACTACTAGTATCACTATTGTTACTATTACTACTACGTCTGGTACTACTGCCACTGCTACCACTACTACTGCTACTACCACTACTACTACTACCACTACAACTACTGCAACTGCTGCTACTGCTACTGGTACTACTACTATTCCTGCTACTACTACTACTTCTGCTATTGCTGCTGCTACTAGTACTTCTACTACTACTGCTTCTGCTGCCACCACTGCTGCTACTGCTGCTACTATGGCTACTATTGCTACTACTGCTACTACTTCTACTACTACTTCTTCTGTGACTACCAGTACTACTACTACTATTTGTACTGCTACCACTACTATTGCTACTACCACTACTACCACTACCACCACTACTGCTACCACTACTACTACTGCTACAATTATTACTACTACCACCACTACTACTATTGCAATTACTACTGCCTACCACTGCTACTACTACTACTACTACCACTACTATACTACTTCCACCACAACTGCTGCTACTACTGCTGCTACTACTACTACCACCATTACTGCTACAACTGCTTCTACTACCACTACTGCTATAATCACTATTATTACTACTACTGTCACTACTGGTACTCCTACTATGTCTACTGCTACAACTGGTAGTAGTAGTAGTAGTAGTGGTAGTAGTACTACTGCTACCACTACTACTACTATCATTGTTACTACTACCACTTCTGCTACTACTACTACTACCAGTATTGCTACTACTGCCACTACTGCTACCACTACTACTGTTACTTCTACTCCAGCTGCTACTGCTGCTACTACTACCACTACTACTGCTACTAAGGTACTACTACTACTTCCTCTACTGCTACTGCTGGTATTACTAGTGCTGCTACTACTAATACTACCGCTATTGCTATCATTAGTACTACTGCTGCTGGTGCTGCATCTGCTGCTCCTCTCAGTGCTCTTCTGCTGGTCCACAGTATCAAAAGGGGTGATAATGTACATCCAATTTTCTGGTTAAATGGTACTATATTTTCTGCTTCTGGCAAACTTTTTGAGAGGAGAGGAGCAGCATTCTGACATTTATAGGGCATCCAAATGTACAAGTATATTCATAAGTTCCATCAAACTAATTAAACACTGTCAAGCAAATAAAATACAAGGTTGGAAGAGTAATATAGGTACTGTAGCTATTTCATAGCTATACCTGACAGAGCATTGATATGACAGCACATTCACATCTAAGTCATTTCACAACATGCATTATTTTATATAACTAAGCTGAATTTTTACACATAGTGTATTAGCTTACTAGGCCACTCAGCTCTTTTGTTATAATATGATTAATATAGGTTAGTCTCACAGGTTATTATTGTGTTACAGACTTAGACACATTTCAACCCTGATTATCAGTCTTATACAGAGTTATTACATGAGTATACACTTCAAATACTATCATGCTTCTAATACAGATAATAACAGGGACTTTACAGAGAAATAAGAACATATTATTCATACACTAGGTAATTAAAATCGGAACATAGCTGATGCATCTGTGTATCAATCTCTGTATTTCTCTGTCTATCTAACTATGTATCTCTCCACCTACCTTCCTGCCTGTCTTGACTGTCTGTTTACCATAGGTTCATAGGTAAGTACTTGGCTGCCCTTGTGGGACATTTTAAGCCTAGTCAGTTTCTCTTTTGGTCCTCAGATTATGGATTATAATTATATAGTACCCCTCATGAGAATAACTGAGATAATCCCATAGATAATTTGAGGGCATCCATGTATGGGATAAAGCATTTAAGAGCTGCCTCTGTCCATTAATAATACAAGGGGCAGTTCTGTGGTAAATTTTCTGTTTTCCATCCATAGATCTAAGCTGGTCTTGAATATGGACAGGGATGAGCTTTGTTTTACATGGATAGGAAATCTGTTCCAGAACAGTGATATCCTCTGCAAGATATACCTGTCCCTCCAAAGCATTCTGTTGATGTTGCAGAAGACGTTTAGATCCCTAGACAGAGTACTTCTGATGCCATTTGACTTGCTGATGTACAGTAAATCAAACAGTATTTGGTCAGAGGATGCCTTGTATGCTAGACACAACTCTTAGCAGTCTGTAGGATACCAAGTATAGTGACAGGGCTTTGAGATGGTCCATGTAAGACATGTTGTTCTGGCATTCTATACTTTTAGTAAAATACCTCTGTGGGTGTTCCAGTAGTTGCACGTGTCTGGACAGATACATGCTAAATGAGGCATTACACACAATGACAGGCCTATGAGGACCGAGTAAAGGGGTGCAATGACATTCCTAGGTCTAAACACAATCCCTTTATTTATAAGCTGTACAATATAGAAGGACTTTCTTATGACAATGGACACATGTTGGTTGAAAGTAAGGTCACTGTCCACATAAATTCCCAGATCCTGAACAGTTCGGGCAGTCAACTCAGGGGTGTATTGTCAATGTGGCAGTTCCCCAGTGTAGCTGACTTCCTACAAGATACAATAATGTATTTTTTGGCATTTAGTTTCAGTCCATGATTTTGACACCAGTTATTTATTTGGGACAAATTTTCTTGCAGGATGGCTAAGTCATTTGTGGAGTAAATGACTGCTCCTAGCTTGCAGTCATCTGCAAACATAGTCAGTCACAGCCCTTTGATATTGGCTTTAACTTCAGAGGAGTAAATAACAAAAAGAAGAGGTCCTGGGACAGAACCTTTGGGGACACCACTGGTGAATGGTCTCTCTGTGGAGATAGCTTCCCCTATTTTGATTCCTTGCATCCTTTTTGTTAGCCATTTTGAAATCCATCGGGTGCCATAGGGGTTTATCTGTCTGTCTGTCTGTCTAATCCAGTTACTATCTGTCAGTACAAACTAGGTACTTATCAGTTGATCTACCTGTCTATCAGTCTATCTACCTATGTGTCTCTATGTGTACCTCTGTCTGTCTACCTGTCTGCCAGAAGATTCACTTTGTAACCTTGAGATACTGAAATATCGAATTTCAGTATCTCATGACACCAATACAGCGAAAGTGCATTTGATTGAAACTGCATATAGTCGAATCAGTAGTAGGTATGCTGGGGTCTGTGCTTCCTGGTATGCTGTCACTTTAAGGTTTAGTGATGTACAGGTAGGAAAGATGGTGGCCGACATGTGCTTGTGTTAGAAGATTTGGGTACATTTTCAGTTTGTTAGGGTTTTGTGTAGAAATGTGGTTTTGTGTACTTTTTTGGGAAGTTGTAGAAGTCAGTTAGGATAGGTAGGTGAGAGTGTATGTATGTAAGTTTTGAAAGTGATGTGTTTTGTATATGTGTAGTGTGTATGTTTCTCGTGAGATGAGCATAACAGTGTGCAGTGGGAAAGTAGGGCACGTTACATTAGGTTTGTTTTTTTTTTCTTGTGTTAGTGCGACCTCGGAGTTGGTATATATAAATAGCAGGGGTGTGGGGGGTGCAGGGGGCTGTGCCCCCCCCTGCTTATAAGCATATAACCGTTAGTGCTATGAGGTTTGTTTTATTGTTTTTGTGTGTTTATCTGGAAGGAGGGTTGGGTATTCCTTTTGTCTGTAGTTTTTGATGTTTTGGGTGTCGGTATTTTGCTTTGTCTTTTTTGTGCTTTTTCGTTTTATTGGTCTAGAGATACCAAAATTCATTATCTCAGTATCTCAAGGTTTGAAAGTGAATCCCTACCAGTCTGTCTGTCTGTCTAATCTTTCCACCTACCTACCTGCCTGAATTGTCTAATTGTCTGCATATCTATATGTCTGTATAATGTAATGATTATCTGTACAAGCTAGCTACCTATCAGTTGATCTACCCATCTGTCTGTCTACCTATGCATCTATCTTCCTCTGTCAGTTGGTCTGTCTGTCTATGTCTCTCTATCTGTCTTTCTATCTGCCTGCCTATTTATCTATCCATATGAGCCCTAGCTTCTGCAGCCTTTGGCTCTGATGACATCTGTAGTTGTGCTACTCCTCTTTTCCACTGTACTTAAGAAATGAGGAGCGATCCTGGTATGGGACAAAACCAAATACTGCTTGGTGCTAATGATTTAGATTTGGTGCAGAAAAATAAGATGAAGTAAAACTGAAAAGTGGTTGCAGGGAGAGTTTGAAAGATGGCACATCTCTTTAAGTGTTGCTTGCTGTCCAGCCCACTTAGGAAAAGGTTTCATTAAGTGATGCAGATGTTTTAAGTGATACAAATGTGGTTATCAAAAACGTTAGTGGACTGGCTACTGTTGACTGTATATATTGTGATTGTGAGCTGTACTAAGGCAGGAGGCAAAACTATCTTAAACCAGGAAAACTGCTTGTGAAAGGCTCCCAGGCATATGAATCAAACAGAGAAGAGGTGGAGCCTGCAGTTAAAAACCCTCCATAACTGCAGAATGTCAGGTCATTACTGCTCTCCAGTAAGTGTGCTGTAGGGCATCCTTTCTAGAGGCCTGAGGGTACGGCCCTCAGAGTTTTGGAGACAGCTACAGTATGGAATGGAGAAAAGGCAGAAAATATCTAGAGCAGCACAAACATGAAATGGAAGAAAACTCTTTAAACAGTGAGTTCATAAATGCATGGGGAAGGAAACCTGCTCTGACAAGAAACTACTAATGCTAAAACTGTGAGTAGCCTGTATAGTGCTAAACATAGTTACTTGTGAGCTGCTGTGGGCATTATAACCAGGAATATTATCAGGACAGAATTGTTTATTGTGACTTTGTGAACCAGGTATTG